>NC_056739.1:501431977-501647472 GCF_019279795.1 Protopterus annectens
ATCTTGTAAGATACATCCCAAATGGGGCATTGTACTCTATGATGGGTCTGATGAGTGATGAGTAGAGGGGCACAATGACATCTTTTGATATGGATGCAAACACTTTTGTGATTAGGTGGGCCCCATAGAAGGATTTTCTAACCACTTTGGCAATGTGATTATCAAAGGATAGGTTACTATCCACTTGGGTCCCCAGATCCCTTATTATGTCTTCCATATTTAGGGGATACCACCTATGTGGTAGTTTGTGGGTACTTTGTTTTTTCCAAAGGGGATGACTATGCACTTTTTGGCATTTAGCTTGAGGCCGTGGTTTTGACAAAAGATATCTGTCTCAATGAGACCCTTTTGGAGGATGTCTGTGTCAGCCAGAGAGTCAATTATAGCTCCCAGTTTGTAGTCATCTGTGAACTTGGCCAGCCATAGTCCTCCTGTCCTAGCCTGTACCTCTGAGAAGTATATGCTGAATAGGAGGGGTCCTAGGACTGAGCCCTGGGGAAAACCACTTGTAACCAGGTTAGAGTCAGACCTAGCTCAAGCAACTCTTACTATGTAGGTTCTGTCCATGAGCCAGTTGGCAACCCATCTTGTGATGTAGGGGTTTATTTTCAGGCTGGTGAGCTTGTCTATAATACCAGAATGGGGAATGGTGTTGAAGACCTTTTTGAGGTCTAGATAGGCTGTGTGGACCACCTTTCCCTCATCTATAGCCTTGGTAACTGTCTCAAAGAAGTCCACCAGGTTTAGCAGGCATGTTCTGCCCTTAACAAAGCCAAACTGTGTAGGGTCCAGTGTTTGGAGGTTCCCAATGTCTCTGTTAATGAGATCCACGATGATACGCTCCATAGCCTTGCAGACCAAGCTAGTCAGCATTATATGGCGATAGTCCCCGGGGTCTGTTGTAGCTCCACCTTTGTGGAGCAGAATAACCGTTGCTGTGTACCACTCTATGGGCACGTAGCCTGTGGAGAGGCTGAGGTTGAATAGTGTGTTTAGGTGAGGGGTTAGTTCATCTTTGAGCTCATGTAGGATGCATCTTCGGACACCGTCCAGTCCCATTGATGATGTGTTTTTGGCTTTGGAGAGGGCTGTTTTAACCTGAGTGTCTGTGATTTCAGGGGCACTGCATTCTTCTAGTATGGTTATGGGCCCTTCTGGGGGTGAGAGGGGGGGTGAAGTTTGCACTGAACCTGTCTGCCAGGATGTTGGCAATATCAGTCGGTTAAGTGTATTTTGTGCCATTCTGCACTAACATCAAGCAAATCTGAGAATTGGCACTTAGATTCTTGAAATAGCTAAAGAATGCCTTGTGGTTATCTTTGGAGTCCTTGGTAATTTTTTTTCGAAGCTAGCCTTGGATTATTTTATGATGGACTGTAGTTTCTTGCTGATACTGATCAGGGATATCTTCCCTTCTTGGGATTTTACTCTTTTCTGTACTAGCTTCCGCCTTCTATTGTATAGCATGTTTATGGCAGGGATCCACCAGACTGGTTTCCTTTTCTTGGATGAGTAAGTCTTGGTTTTGCTTGGGAGAGCACAATCCATGCATTCTTGTAGGTGCCTGTAGAGTGCATTAGTAAAGGATTTTGCAGCTTCGACAGCATTATCTTTTAGCATGGGGGCTTTGAAACTTTCCACCTCGGTTTAAGTAACATGAAGTTTGTTTTTGAAAAGTTTTTCATGGTGGTTTCTTTGACCGGGGGTGGGGGTAGAATGTGGATATCCAGAGTGATTAGTTTATGCTCAGATCTAACCAGTGAGGGGTTGACCTCCGATGTGGAGCACCAGTCATCCATGTTGGTGATGACCAGGTCCAATATGTTGTCACCTCTGGTGGGGGTGTTGATCAGTTGATCCAGGGGGTTTGAGTTTATAAATTCCAGGAAATGTTGAGCAAGGGAGTTAGTACTTGAGTAGTTCTCCCAGTTAATGTTTGGGTAATTGAAATCCTCCAATATCAGGGTGTTTGGTAGGACCTTTATGTGTCCTAGTGTTTCCAGAAATGCAGAATGGGGGTCCTGGGACATGGTGGGTGATCTGTAGCAAATTACAATTTGAATTGCAGTTTTGCCTGTTGTTAGTTGCACGTGGATGATCTCTGAAGCATCGTGCTGTGCCACTAACTTGGAGGTGTGGGTATCCTTGATGAATATGGATATGCCCCCACTTTTAGTATTTTGGTCTGGGTTTTGTGGCCAAAATTTATGGTATGAGTTATAGCCTGGTAGTGCTGGGGTGCTCTCTGGAGCCTTAAACCAGGTTTCTGTTACTGCACATATAGCAATTTTCTCCATACTGAGGAGTGCCTCGAGTGCATGGATTTTGAGGTTTAGACTTCTGGCATTGAGTAACATTACCCTCAGTTTTTTGTTACTTGTGCTATTTATGGCAGTGGGTTTGTCTTTTGAGCCTTGCCTAAAAAAAGGCACTATGGGGGTGGCAAGAACCTTGGCCAGTATTTGATGGCCTAAGTGTGACAGGTGCAAGCCATCTCTAGCAAAGCAGCGTGGCTTGTTGAGCATGTCATCCCAGGCTGATAGACACTGGATCACCTTTGAATGACACTAGAAGTTTAGCCAGTTGTTAAAATTGATAATTTTATCTTTATACCATGGTATCATTCTTGGTAAGAGCAGGATGCTACTCAGGGTCAGGGTAATACAAGCCTGGGCTACATGATCAGAGAGCTCTTCTATGTCTCTTTTCATGTAGTCCTGGGAGGTATGGCTCAGGTCATTCACACCAACATGGACAATGACAGAGTTGTATTTGTACTTGTTCTGGAGTGATCTAAGTGCTTGTGTTATGTGGTGGATCCTGGCACCCGACAGGTAGGTAACAGTAACATTCTCCTTGTTCAGCCTAGTGAGTTGGACTAGAGTATGCCTGACTATATATAAAGAGTCATCTATTAGTAGTGTGTTGGGTACGTTATTTTGCCTTAAGGGCTGTGATTGCATGGAACACTGGTTTTTGGAAGTATGTGTTTCATGGTTTGTGTTGGGGGTGGAGGTTGCTTAGATGTCTGCTTTGGAGGTCTCTGTTGCTTTTGCAGATTTTTATTTAGAGCCTCTGAATATGTTATTGTGTATTTATGTGTGTTTTTTGCCAGTGCTGGTTTCATAGGTCTATGTGAGACTAGTGGTGTGATGCAAGTAATTCCCTTCTCCTCTTGACTGTCTGGTCCAATCTTGAGTTGAGAAAGCTTAGCCTCCAGTTTGGCTGCATATTTGCATCTCACGCATGTATTAGTGTTTGGTGGTAAAAGGAGAGGAATATCTGTATACATGAGGTAGTTGTAACATTGCCTCAAAATGCCCAGATTCACCAGTTGGACTGGAGAGTACATCTGAAACTGCCCTTTGGACATGCCTGGATAGGTACAGTGAACTGTTTTACTGATCGGCTGGTAAGGTCGAATAGAGAGCCTTGTCCAACTCTAAAGTATAGGGGATCTATTGCTAAGGTTTATTAGTTCTTGCTATGAGTTCTGAGCAGGTGTCGGGTTGAGACGTGAAGGGTTTGAGTGCTTAAGTTGAAAGATTGTCTAGTTCCAAGGGAAAAACTGAAAAGCAGACTTTTTGGAGCTGGGAATAGTTATACCATAGCTAAGCGGCATTGCCCGGTGTGCAAAACCATGCAAATGTGGGTTTTATAGCAGGGAAATAAAAGAGAAATTAGCCAAAATGGCCAATAAACTACTAATGTCTGGGCTGAAACCACTACTCCAGGGACAGATAGGCTTCTCAAAGCTCCCCTCTCTCACAGGTGAACAGTGAAACTTCCTTCTATCCACGTAAGGTATGGGCAAACAGAGAAACTTGTAACACAGCCCCGAATTAAGCACAAACCTGAAAACTGGACTTTACTAGCTTAGAAAGGTGGGAAAACAAGTTTTTTTTGTTTTTTTTCAGAAAATAAAGCAGATACAATAAAAAAAACTTTAATTGCACAGAAATGGCTATCACACTTGAGTGTGTAACCACAGTTAAACAGGTAATTTAAACACAAAAACAAATTTGTTAAAGTGCAGGCAGCAAAATAAGTACAATATGAAGCTGAAACAAGCTTTTTAAATCACAGAAACTCTAACAAATTGGCATTTTAAGGGGAATTAGCTAAATGCAGCAAGAAAATGCAGAGAAATGATACCTAATCACTCCAAAGTCTCTATTTTGTCTCTCTGTTGCTGGAGAACTCTACAGGGCAACAGGCAGGATCTTGCTGAGTTGTATACAAGTGTAAAAACCTTGCAAATGTGGGTTTTATAGCAGGGAAATAAAATAGCTAGAAATCAGCCCAAATGGCTAATAAACTACTAATTTCTGGGCTGAAAACCACTCCTCCGGGGACAGATAGGCTGCTCAAATCTTTCCTCTCTCACAGTTGAACAGAGAAACTTTCTTGTATCCAAGAAAGGTATGGGGCAGAAACTTGTAATACAGCCCTGAATTTAGCATTAACATAAAAACAAAAATGACTTTGTTAAAGAGCAGTTCGTAAAATAAGTACAATATGTAGCTGAAATAAGCTTTTTAAATCACAGAAACTCTAAAAAATGATGTTTTAGGCAGAATTAGCTAAAGACAGCAAGAAAATGCAGAAAAATTATATTTAATCACTCCAGAGTCTCTCTTTGGTCTCTCTGCTGGTAAACAACTCCGCAGAAAACCCGGAAGGAGCTTGCTGAGCAGTATACAAGTGCAAAAACCTTGCAAATGCAGGTTTTATAGCAGGGAAAATAAAGAGATAGAAATGAGCCCAAAATGGCCAATAAACTACTAATTTCTGAGCTAAAATCACTCATCCAGGGACAGAGAGGCTGTTCAATGCTTCCCACTCTCACAGGTGAACAGAGAAACTTCCTTCTATATGGGCAAACACAGAAACTTGTAACACAGCCCTGAATTCAGCACTAACCCAAAAACTGGACTATACTAGCTTAGAAAGGTGGGAAAACAGGGATTTTTTTTTATTTTTTTTATTTTTTTCAGAAAATAAAGCAGATACAATAAAAAAACACTTTAAATGCACATAAATGGCCATCACATTTGAGTGTGTAGCCTGCAACAGTTAAACAGGTAGTTTAAACACACAAATGACTTTGTTAAAGTGCAGGCAGTAAAATAAGTACAATATGTAGCTGAAACAAGCTTTTTAAATCATAGCAACTCTAAAAAAATTGGCGTTTAGGCGGAATTAGCTAAAGGCAGCAAGAAAATGCAGAAGAATTACACTTAATCACTCCAATGTCTCCCTTTTGTCTCTCTGCTGCTGTAGAATTCTGCAAGGCACCAGACAGGAGCTTTCTGAGCTGTATACAACTGCAAAAACCTCACAAACACAGGTTTTAAAGCAGGAAAATGAAGGAGATAGAAGATAGCCCAAAATGACCAATAAACTAATTTCTGGGCTGATACCACTCCTCTAGGGATAGATAGGCTGCTCAAAGCTCCCCTCTCTCACAGGTGAACAGTGAAACTTACTTCTATCCAAGTAAGGTAAGGGCAAACACAGAAACTTGTAACACAGCCCTGAATTCAGCACTAACCTGAAAACTGGACTATACTAGCTTAGAAAGGTGGGAAAACAAGTTTTTTTTTCTGGAAAATAAAGCAGATACAATAAAAAAACTTTAAATGCACAGAAATGGCTATCACACTTAAGTGTGTAGTCTACAACAGTTAAACAAGTAATTTAAACAGAAAAAAAAATTGTTAAAGTGCAGGCAGCAAAATAAGTACAATATGTAGCTAAAGCAAATGTATTAAATCACAGAATCTTTAAAAGAATCAGTGTTTTAGATGGAATTAGACAAAGGCAGCAAGAAAATGCAGAAAAATGATACTCAATAACTCCAAAGTCTCTCTTTTGTCTCTCTGCTACTGAAAAACTCAGCCGGGCACCAGGCAGGAGCTTGCTGAGCTGTATATGTGGGTTTTATAGCAGGGAAATGGAAGTGAGAGAAATTAGCCCAAAATGGCCAACAAACTACTAATTTCTGGGCTGAAACCAGTCCTCCAGGGACAGATACGCTGCTCAATGCTCTCCTCTCTCACAGGTGAACAGAGAAACTTCCTTCTATCCAAGTAAGGTATGGGAAAACACAGAGACTTGTAACATAGCCCTGAATTTAGCACTAACCTAAAACAAGTATATATATTTTTTTTTTCAGAAAATAAAGCAAATACAATCAAAAAATCACTTTAAATGCACAGAAATGGCTAGCACACTTGAGTGCGTAGCCTGCAACAGTTAAACAAGTAATTTAAACACAATAATGACTGTTGAAGTGCAGGCAGTAAAATAAGTACAATATGTAGCTGAAACAAGCTTTTTAATTAATAGAAACTTTAAATAATCAGCATTTTAGGGGGAATTAGCTAAAGGCAGCAAGAATATGCAGAAATATGGTACTTAATCACTCCAAAGTCTTTCTTTTGTCTCTCTGCTGCTGTAGAACTCTGCAGGGCACCAGGTAGGAGCTTGCTGAGCTGTTTACAAGCTAAAAAAACATTGCAAATGCGGGTTTTATAGCAAGGAAATGAAAGAGATAGAAATTAACCCAAAATGGCCAATAAACTACTAATTTCTGGGCTGAAACAACTTCTCCAGGGACAGATTTGCTGCTCAACAATCCTCTCTCTCACAGGTGAACAGAGAAACTTCCTTCTATCCAAGTAAGGTAAGGGCAAACACAGAAACTTGTAATACAGCTCTGAATTCAACACTGACCTGAAAACTGGACGATACTAGCTTAGAAAGGTGGGAAAACAAGTATTGTTTTTATTTTGTTTGTTTTTGTTTCAGAAAATAAAGCAGATACAATAATAAAAAACACTTTAAATGCACATAAGTGGCTATCACACTTCAGTGTGTAGCCTACAACAGTTAAAAGGGTAATTTAAACACAAAAAACGAATTTGTTAAAGTGCAGGCAGGACAATAAGTACAATATGTAGCTGAAACAAGCTTTCTATATCATAAAAACTACAAAAAATAGACATTTTAGGAGGAATTAGCTAAAGGCAGCAAGAAAATACAGAAAAATATACTTAATAACTCCAATGTCTCTCTTTTGTCTCTCTGCTGTTGCAGGCAGGAGCTTGCTGAGCTGTAAACAAGTGCTAAAACCTCACAAATGTGGGTTTTATAGCAGGGAAATGAAGGAGATAGATATTAGCCCAAAATAGCCAATAAACTACCAATTTCTGGGCTGAAACCATTCCTACAGGGACAGATAGGCTGCTGAAAGCTCCCCTCTCTCACATGTGAACAGAAAAACTACCTTCTATCCAAGTAAATTATGGGCAAACATAGAAACTGTAACACAGCCCTGAATTCAGCACTAACCTGAAAACTGGACTATACTAGCTTAGAAAGGCGGGAAAAAAGTTTTCTTTTTGAAAATAAAGCAGATACAATAAAAAAAACTTTAAATGCACAGAAATGGCTATCACACTTGAATGTGTAGCCTACAACAGTTAAACAGGTAATTTAAACACAAAAACACATTTGTTAAAGTGCAGGCAGCAAAATAAGTACAATATGAAGCTGAAACAAGCTTTTTAAATCACAGAAACTCTAAAAAAAATCGGCATTTTAGACAGAATTAGCTAAAGGCAGCAAGAAAATGCAGAAAAATGATACTGAATCACTCCAAAGTCTCTCTTTTGTCTTCCTGCTGCTGTAGAACTATACAGGGCACCAGGCAGGAGATTGCTAAGCTGTATACAAATGCAAAAACCTTGCAAACATGTGTTTTATAGCAGGGAAATGAAAGAGATAGAAATTAGCCCAAAATGGCCAATAAACTACTAATTTCTGGCTGAAACCATGCTTCTAGGGACAGATAGGCTGCTCAAAGCTCTCCTCTCTCACAGATGAACAGAGAAACTTCCTTCTATCCATGTAAGGTATGGGAAACACAGAAACTTGTAACACAGCCCTGAATTTAGCACTAAATTGAAAACTGGACTATACTAGCTTAGAAAGTTATGAAAAGAAGTATTTTTTTTTCAGAAAATAAAGAAAATGCAATAAAAAAATCACTTTAAATGCACAGAAATGGCTATCACACTTGAGTGCGTAACCTGCAACAGTTAAACAGGTGAATTAAAAACAATAATGACTGTTAAAGTGTAGCCAGTAAAATAAGTACAATATGTAGCTGAAACAAAGTTTATCAATCACAGAAACTCAAAAAAAGCAGCATTTTAGGGGGAATTAGCTAAAGGCAGCAAGAAAATGCAGAAAAATGATACTTATTCACTCCAAAGTCTCTCTTTTGTCTCTCTGCTACTGAAAAACTCAGCCGGGCACCAGGCAGGAGCTTGCTGAGCTGTATACAAGCAGAAAATCTTGGCAAATGTGGGTTTTATAGCAGGGAAAAGGAAGCGATAGAAAATAGCCCAAATTGGCCAATAAACTACTAATTTCTGGGCTGAAACCACTCCTCCAGGGACAGATAGGTTGCTCAAAGCTCCACTCTCTCACAGGTGAACAGAGAAATGTCCTTCTATCTAAGTAAGGTACGGGCAAACACACAAACTTGGAAGACAGCCCTGAATTCAGCAGTAACCTGAAAACTGGACCATACTAGCTTAGAAAGGCGGGAAAACACATTTGTTTTGTTTTTTTTGTTTTTTTTTTTCAGAAAATAAAGCAGATACTATTAAAAACCACTTTAAATGCACAGAAATGGCTATCACACTGCCGTGTGCAGCCTACAACAGTTAAACAGGTAATTTAAACACAAAAATGACTTTGTTAAAGTACAGGCCATAACAGTGTTTTAGGCAGAATTAGCTAAAGGCAGCAAGAAAATGCAGATAAATTATATTTAGTCACTCCAAATTCTCTCTGCTGCTGTAGAACTCTGCAAGGCACCAGGCAGGAGCTTGCTGACCTGTATACAAGTGAAACACCTCGCAAATGCAGGTTTTATAGCAGGGAAATGAAAGAGATATAAATTAGGGCATTGGCCAATAAACTACAAAGTTCTGAGCTGAAACCACCCTTCCAAGGACAGATAGGCTGATCAAAGCTCCTCTTTCTCACACATGAACAGGGAAACTTCCTTTTATTCAAGTAAGGTATGGGCAAACACATAAACTTGTAACACAGCCCTGAATTCAGCACTAACCTGAAAACTGGACTATATTAGCTTAGAAAGTCGGGAAAACAAGTTTTTTTTTTTATTTTTCAGAAAATAAACAGATACAATAAAAAAAAACTTTAAATGCACAGAAATGGCTATCACACATGAGTGTGCAGCCTACAAGAGTTAAACAGGTAATTTAAACACAAAAACAACTTTGTTAAAGTGCAGGCAGTAAAATAAGTACAATCTGTAGCTGAAACAAGCTTTTTAAATCACAGAAACTCTAAGAAATTTTGCGTTTTAGGTGGAGTTAGCTAAAGGCAGCAAGAAAATGCAGAAAAATGATACTTAATCACTCAAAAATCTCTCTTTTGTCTCTCTGCTGTTGTAGAACTCTACAGGGCACCAGGCAGGAGCTTGCTAAGCTGTATACAAATGCAAGAACCTTGCAAACACTTGTTATATAGCAGGGAAATGAAAGAGATATAAATTAACCTAAAATGTCCAATAAACTATTAATTTCTGGGCTGAAACCAGTCCTCCAGGGACAGATATGCTGTTCAATGCTCTCCTCTCTCACAGGTGAACAGAGAAACTTCCTTCTATCCAAGTAAGTTATGGGTAAACACAGAAACTTGTAACATAGCCCCGAATTTAGCACTCACCTAAAAACTGGACTATACTAGCTTAGAAAGGCAGGAAAACAAGTATATATATTTTTGTTTTTTTTTCAGAAAATAAAGCAAATACAATCAAAAAATCACTTTAAATGCACAGAAATGGCTAGCACACTTGAGTGTGTAGCCTGCAACAGTTAAACAGGTAATTTAAACACAATAATGACTTTGTTGAAGTGCAGGCAGTAAAATAAGTACAATATGTAGCTGAAACAAGCTTTATAATTCACAGAAACTCTAAATCGGCATTTTAGGGGGAATTAGCTAAAGGCAGCAAGAATATGCAGAAATATGGTACTTAATCATGCCAAAGTCTTTCTTTTGTCTCTCTGCTGCTGTAGAACTCTGCAGGGCATCAGGTAGGAGCTTGCTGAGCTGTTTACAAGCTAAAAAACATTGCAAATGCGGGTTTTATAGCAAGGAAATGAAAGATATAGAAATTAGCCCAAAATGGCCAATAAACTACTAATTTCTGGGCTGAAACAACTCCTCCAGGGACAGATTTGCTGCTCAACAATCCTCTCTCTCACAGGTGAACACAGAAACTTCCTTCTATCCAAGTAAGGTAAGGGCAAACACAGAAACTTGTAATACAGCCCTGAATTCAACACTGACCTGAAAACTGGACGATACTAGCTTAGAAAGGTGGGAAAACAAGTATTGTTTTTGTTTTGTTTGTTTTTTTTTTTCAGAAAATAAAGCAGATACAATAAAAAAGCACTTTAAATGCACATAAATGGCTATCACACTTGAGTGTGTAGCCTACAACAGTTAAAAGGGTAATTTAAACACAAAAAACGACTTTGTTAAAGTGCAGGCAGGAAAATAAGTACAATATGTAGCTGAAACAAGCTTTTTATATCATAGAAACTACAAAAAATAGGCATTTTAGGAGGAATTAGCTAAAGGCAGCAAAAAAATGCAGAAAAATATACTTAATAACTCCAATGTCTCTTTTTTGTCTCTCTGCTGCTGCAGGCAGGAGCTTGCTGAGTTGTAAACAAGTGCTAAAACCTCGCAAACGTGGGTTTTATAGCAGGGAAATGAAGGATGAATGTTTATTTGCTAAGTTTTTCTGCATAGTTGCCTAATTTGAGCATTTTCTGGCTTGATAAACTTGATTTCTGCATTAGTAGCTGTATTTAGAGCACAACCAAAAGCTGTTTACTGAATTTCCTGTTTGCACTTAATTTTAAAATCATTTTTTCTCAAAACTTGCATATTTTCTGTCTTTGACCTAGCACCCTTGTGTGGGGTCATTTACTGCACTGTTATAACTTGATATTACTTGTGAACCTCTGCTATCTCTGAAAAAAAACAACAAAAAAAAAATCTTGCTTTTTTCCCACTTTTCTGAGATTTAAAAAAGTTCAGTTACAGGCTTGCTGTTCCTGAACTGTTTGTAAGTTTCTGTGAGGCCATTTTTGCTTGGGCTAAGGGAAAGTCTCTCTGTTGATCAATGGCAGTGAAAAACATTGAACAGCTCCCCTGCCCCCCGTGGGAGTGGTTACTGACTTGAAACTGTAGTTTTATTGACCAGTAGGGGTCATTTCCAAAACTCCTTCATCTTCCTCTCTTAAAACCTAGTTGCCTCGTGGGTTTGGCATCTTTTCAGGCTTGTTGGCTGTTGGTGAAGCACCCACCAAGAGGAGAAAATGCTGAGAGAAAAAGGGAGCCACTTTTGAGATTTTAAGTATTTTTTCTCTGTTTATTTGCTAAGTTTTTCTGCATAGTTGCCTAATTTGAGCATTTTCTGGCTTGTTAAACTTGATTTCTGCATTAGTAGCTGTATTTAGAGCACAACCAAAAGCTGTTTACTGAATTTCCTGTTTGCACTTAATTTTAAAATTGTTTTTTCTCAAAACATGCATATTTTCTGTCCTTGGCCTAGCACCCTTGTGTGGGGTCATTTACTGCACTGTTATAACTTGATATTACTTGTGAACCTCTGCTATCTCTGAAAAAACAAAAACAAAAAAAAAAAAAATCTTGCTTTTTTCCCGCTTTTCTGAGATTTAAAAAAGTTCAGTTACATGCTTGCTGTTCCTGAACTGTTTGTAAGTTTCTGTGAGGCCATTTTTGCTTGGGCTAAGGGAAAGTCTCTCTGTTGATCAATGGCAGTGAAAAACATTGAGCATCTCCCCTGCCCCCTGTGGGAGAGGTTACTGACTTGAAACTGTAGTTTTATTGGCTGTATTGGGTCAATTCCTGGCTCTTTCCAGCCCCTGCTATCAAGCACGCTTTAGCGTGCTTTAGCACAATTTAGCGCGGAGTTGCCACTAGAGCAGCATCGGGCAGCGCCGGTTTAACAAGGTTAAACTTTTTCTGGCTCCATAAAGTCTGTTCTTCATTTTTTCCCTTAGAACTGCTCTACTAGTAATCTAAACAGTATATCCCTTAACTAAAAAGTGCAGCACTTGTTCCTAAAAAGCTTTTTTTTTTTCTTCAAAAAAAAAAAAAAAAAAAAGCTCAGCACTTGTATTAAAAGCATCTTCTTTTCATCTTTTCAGGCTTTGCACTTCTGTATTATACAAAGTCCCTCACTAGCGAACCCCCCCCCAGGAGTAACCACCTCCTTACTAAGTCCTCTCTCATTCAGTTACACCCCAAACTTCTTAATTTCTCTAGCATGTCGAAGGGCCAGATGCTGGCGTCCTCTCCTGTCCAGTTGGTGAATCTGGGAATATTGAGGCAATGTTACGATTGCCTCATGTACACAGACAACCCTCTCCTCCTCCCACATAACACAAATACTTGCGAGAAATGCAGCTATTTAGCCAAACTGGAGGCTGAGCTCTCTCAACTCAGGACTGGCAAGACCAGACAGGAGGAGAAGGCAACTACACACACCACAAAACCAGTCTCACATAAAGCTATCACAACAATGAATCAAACACATAAACACACAAAGACATACTCGGAGGCTCTGAGCAAAAATTTACCTAAACAGCAGAGGCCTCCAAAGCAGACACCCAAGCAGCCACCACCTCATGACACACCACAGGCAACACATAAAACACAAAATCAGTGTGCAAGGCAGTCACAGCCCTTAAGGCCAAATACAACACCAAACATACTTGTCATAGGTGACTCCATAGTCAGACACACTGACGTCCCACTCACCAGGCTGAACAAGGAGAGGGTCACAGTAAGCTGCCTATTGGGTGCTAGAATCCGCCACATAACACAAGCACTCGGGTCACTCCACAGCAAGTACAAATATGACACAGTCATTGTCCATGCTGGTGTGAACGACCTGAGACGTACCTCCCTGGACTACATGAAAAGAGACATAGAGGAGCTCTCTGATTATGTAGCCCAGGCAGGTATGACCCTGACCCTGAGCAGCATCCTTCCTTCACCAAGAATGATAGACATAGAGACAAGATGATCAGCTTTAACAATTGGCTTAATTTCTGGTGTCATTCAAAGGGGATCCAGTGTCTGTCTGCCTGGGATGACATGCTTGACAAGCCACGCTGCTTCGCAAGGGATGGCTTGCACCTGTCACCCCTGGGATTCCGGATATTGGCTAAGGCTCTTGCCACCCCCATAGTGCCTTTTTTAGGCAAGGCTCAAATTCTAAACCTACCACCCTAGTAAACAAAAATGGGAAGAAACTTAGGGTAATGCTGCTCAATGCCAGAAGTCTAAATCTCAAAATGCACGCACTCGAGGCCCTTCTCAGTATGGCGAACATCGATGTCTGTGCTGTGACTGAAACCTGGTTCAAGGCTCCTGAGAGCACCTCGGCACTATCAGGTTTTACCTCATATCATGTGTTCTGGCCCCAAAACTCAGACCACACCACAAAAGGAGGGGTGTATCCATATTCATCAAGGATACCCACACCTCCAGGTTGGTGGCAACGCACGAAGCATCGGAAACCATCCAGGTGCAATTAACCATAGACAAAACTGCTCTACAATTTGTAGCATGCTACAGGCCACCCTCTAAAACTCAGGAACCCCACAGAGCCTTCCTGAAGACACTGGAGGGTATAAAAGTATCTCCAAACACCATTATATTGGGTGACTTCAACTACCCGAATATAGACTGGGAACATTACTCAAGCCCAAACTTTCTAGCCCAAAGGTTCCTGGAGTTCATAAATTCAAATGCCATGGAACAACTAGTCACCGTTCCCACAAGAGGAGAAAATATACTAGATTTCATCATCACAAACATGGGGACAAAATGCTCCACACTGGAAGTATATCCCTCATTGGTGAGATCAGATCATAAACTAATCTCACTGGATATCCACATCCCGACCCACCCCGAACAAAAAAGACCACAGTGAAGAACTTCTCTAAAGCAAACTTCACACTACTCAAGATTGGTGTGGTATCCTTCAAGGCCCCCGAGCCAGTGGAAACCACAACCCAAGCTGCGGAAGCCCTTACAAATGCCTTCTACGAACACCTCCAGGACTGCATGGATCAGGCAATCTCTAATAAAACCAAGACTCTTTCCACCAAGGGCAAACATCCAGTCTGGTGGACCCCAGTCATAAACAAACTTTACAATAAAAGGAGAAAGCTGTTACATGATAGAGCAAAATCCATAAAAGAGAAGACACCTTTGATCATTATTAGTAAAAAAATACGAGCACTCATAAAATCATCCAAGGCCAACTTTGAGAGAAAAATTGCCATAGATTCAAAAGACAATCATAAGGCCTTCTTCAGCTATGTTAGAAACCTGGGTGGAAACTCCCAGATATGCTCAGAATTAGTCCAAAATGATACAAAAATCACTGAACCCACAGACATTGCCAACATACTGGCAGACAGGTTCAGTGCAAACTTCACCCTCTCCCCAAAAGGAGAGATAACTATCCCAGCGGAGTGCAGCCTCCCAGACATCTCCAATGTGCAGGTGAAAGCTGCTCTCTCTAAAGCTAAAAACACAGCATCAATGGGACCAGATGGTGTCCCCGGCTGTGTGCTACACGAACTCAATGAGGAACTAAACCGCACATAAGATAGCTGTTTAATCTTAGCCTTACCACAGGATCTGTGCCCAAGGAGTGGCGTACGGCAACTGTGGTCCCACTCCACAAAGGCGGTGCCTCTACGGACCCTGGTAATTACCGCCCCATAAGCTTAACAAGGCTGGTCTGCAAAGCTATGGAGAGGATCATAATGGAACTCATAAACAAAGACATAGGGGACTTGCAGACATTGGACCCGACCCAGTTTGGCTTTGTCAAGGGCAGATCATGCCTTTTGAACTTGGTCGACTTCTTCGAAACCGTCACCAAGGCCATTGATGAGGGAAAGGCAGTCCATACAGCCTACCTTGACCTTGCAAAAGCTTTCGACACAATACCCCACTCGGGTATTATAGAGAAACTTACCAGCTTAAATGTAAACCCATATGTCACAAGATGGGTTGCAAACTGGGTAAAGGACAGAACCCACAGGGTTAGAGTAGCTGGCGCCATGTCAAACTCCAAGCCGGTCACAAGTGGTGTCCCACAGGGCTCAGTCCTTGGCCCCCTGTTGTTCGGCATCTACTTCTCAGAAGTACAGGCTAACATAGGAGGATTATGGCTGACAAAGTTTGCAGATGACTGCAAACTGGGAGCCATAGTGGAAAGTACATCGGACACAGATATCCTTCAGAGGGGTCTCACAGAAACTGATAGCTGGTGCCAGAGCCATGGCCTGAAATTAAATGCCAAAAAATGTATAGTCATACCCTTCGGGAAAAACAAGGTAACCCCAAGCTACCATATAGGTGGCAATCCACTAAGCACAGAAGAGGTTATCAGGGACCTGGGGACCCAGGTTGACAGTGGCCTTTCTTTTGACACTCACATTGCTAAAGTGGTTAGTAAAACCTTCTACATTGCCCACCTGATCATGAAGGGATTCACATCCAGATCAAGTGAGGTCATTGTTCCCCTGTACTCTTCACTTATCAGACCAATGATCAAGTACAATGCCCCATTCGGGATGTATCTCACCCGACACCTGCAGCAATTGGAGAGACCCCAAAGTTCCTCACCAAAAGGATAAAGGGACTCCAAAATCTGTCATATGCTGCCAGACTGAAGAAACTCCAGCTCTATTCAGTCGCATACTGTCTGCTCAGAGGTGACCTGTGCCTGACATACAAGGCCATGTCCAACCGGAATTAATGGACATGCTCCACCTCAAAAATCCAAATCTACCAGATCCACTAGAGCAAGCGACTTAAACCTTAGCACGGATATAAATAGGACATGCTGGAGGGATAGATTTGTCACCCAGAGACCCCTATGTTGTGGAATAAAATCCCAGTCCATGTTAGGCAGAGCACCTTGCTGGCTCTGTTCAAGAGAAATCTTGACCGGGGGATGGGAGATCGTAGGGTTTACCGGAATCATCTCTGTGTCACTGCTGGACAGAGGCACAACAAACTAATGGGCACAGTATTTTTTAACATAAGGGGTGGCGTAAGCCACAAAACTCTGGGCTAGGCTTATAAATGCCTTAGGGCAGATAGCCTAGTATAAACCTATGAACCTATGAACCTATTAGCCCAAAATGGCCAATAAACTACCAATTCCTGGGCTGTAACCATTTCTACAGGGACAGATAGGCTGCTGAAAGCTCCCCTCTCTCACAGGTGAACAGAAAAACTACCTTCTATCCAAGTAAGGTATGGGCAAACACAGAAACTTGTAACACAGCCCTGAATTCAGCACTAACCTGAAAACTGGACTATACTAACTTAGAAAGGCGGGAAAACAAGTTTAATTTTGAAAATAAAGCAGATACAATAAAAAAAACTTTAAATGCAAAGAAATGGCTATCACACTTGAGTGTGTAGCCTACAACAGTTAAACAGGTAATTTAAACACAAAAACAAATTTGTTAAAGTGCAGGCAGAAAAATAAGTACAATATGAAGCTGAAACAAGCTTTTTAAATCACAGAAACTCTAAAAAATTGGCATTTTAGACAGAATTAGCTAAAGGCAGTGAGAAAATGCAGAAAATGATACTTAATCACTCTAAAGTCTCTCTTTTGTCTTCCTGCTGCTGTAGAACTGTACAGGGCACCAGGCAGGAGTTTGCTAAGCTGTATACAAATGCAAAAACCTTGCAAACACGTGTTTTATAGTAGGGAAATGAAAGAGATAGAAATTAGCCCAAAATGGCCAATAAACTACTAATTTCTGGCTGAAACCATTCTTCTAGGGACAGATAGGCTGCTCAAAGCTCTCCTCTCTCACAGGTGAACAGAGAAACTTCCTTCTATCCATGTAAGGTATGGGAAAACACAGAAACTTGTAACACAGCCCTGAATTTAGCACTAAATTGAAAACTGGACTATACTAGCTTAGAAAGGCATCAAAAGATGTATTTTTTTTCAGAAAATAAAGAAAATGCAATAAAAAAATCACTTTAAATGCACAGAAATGGCTATCACACTTGAGTGCGTAACCTGCAACAGTTAAACAGGTAAATTAAACACAATAATGACTGTTAAAGTGTAGGCAGTAAAATAAGTACAATATGTAGCTGAAACAAAGTTTATAAATCACAGAAACTCAAAAAAAGCAGCATTTTATGGGGAATTAGCTAAAGGCAGCAAGAAAATGCAGGAAAAAATGATACTTAATCACTCGAAAGTCTCTATTTTGTCTCTCTGCTCCTGTAGAACTCTGCAGGGCACCAGGAAGGAGCTTGCTGTGTTGTATACAAGCTCAAAAACCTTATCAATGCGGGTTTTATTGCAGGGAAATAAAATAGATAGAAATTAGCCCAAAATGACCAATAAACTACTAATTTCTGGGCTGAAACAACTACTCCAGGAAAAGATAGTCTGCTCAAAGCTCCCCTCTCTCACAGGTGAAAGGAGAATTTTTATTCTATCCAAGTAAGGTATGGGCAAGCAAAGAAACTTGTAACACAGCCCTGAATTCAGAACTAACCTGAAAACTGAACTATACTAGTTTAGAAAGTAGGGAAATAAGTATTTTTTTTGTTTATATTTTCAGAAAATTTAGCAGATACAATAAAAAAAAAACACTTTAAAGAAACACAAATGGTTATCACACTTGAGTTTGTAGCCTACAACAGTTAAACAGGTAATTTAAACACAAAAACAAATTTGTTAAAGTGCAGCCAGTAAAATAAGTACAATGTGGAGCTGAAACAAGCTTTTTAAATCACAAAAACTCTAAAAATCTGTGTTTTGGGTGGAATTAGATAAAGACAGCAAGAAAATGCAGAAAAATTATACTTAATCAGTACAAAGTCTCTCTTTTGTATCTCTGCTGCTGTAGAACTCTACAGGGCACCAGGCAGGAGCTTGCTGAGCTGTATACAAGTGCAAAAATCTCACAAACGTGTGTTTTATAGCAGGGAAAAGAAAGAGATAGAAATGAGCCCAAAATGGCCAATAAACTACTAATTTCTGTACTAAAACCACTCTGCCAGGCACAGATAGGCTTCTCAAACCTCCCCTCTCTCACAGGTGAACAGAGAAATTTCCTTCTATCCAAGTAAAGTATGGGTAAACAGAGAAACTTGTAACACAGCCCTGAATTCAGCACTAACCTGAAAACTGGACTATACTAGCTTAGAAAGGTGGGAAAACAAGTATTTTTTTTGTTTGTTTTTTTTCAGAAAATAAAGCAGATACAATAAAAAAAAAACACTTTAAATGCACAGAAACCAGGCAGGAGCTTGCTGAGCTGTATACAACTGCAAAAACTACGCAAATGCAGGTTTTATAGTAGGGAAAATAAAGAGACAGAAATTAGCGCAAAATGGTCGATAAACTACTAATTTCTGGACTAAAACCACTCATCCAGGGACAGAGAGGTTGCTCAATGCTTCCCTCTCTCACAGGTGAACAGAGAAACTTCCTTCTATATGGGCAAACACAGAAACTTGTAATACAGACCTGAATTCAGCACTAACGTGAAAACTGGACTACACTAGCTTAGAAAGGCAGGAAAACAGGTATTTTTTTTCAAAAAATAAAGCAGATACAATAAAAAAAATACGTTAAATGCACAGAAATGGCCATCACATTTGAGTGTGTAGCCTACAACAGTTAAACAGATAATTTAAACACAAAAATGACCTTGTTAAAGAGCAGGCAGTAAAATAAGTACAATATGTAGAGCCCCAACGAAACTAAAAAAACAGAAAACCAATAAAACCACTGACTGGCTGAAAAATGTTTTACTTCAAAGAATAAAATGCAAACTAAATATACAAAAGTAACACTCAAAGTCAAGTAAGTGCTTTTGTTTGGCGGTTGCCAAACTTTTTCAAACTAGTAAAACATCACTTCCTGTTAACTAAATAGTGTATATTGGTGATGTAATAAACTCAAAACTTTAAATCCTTAAAGAAACAGCACATACTAAGCCAGCATAATATATCAAAAACTATGTATCAAACAAATAACGAAATGAAATGAAACATAGTAGAATGCAATGTTCAAACCTTCAAAATCAACAAGCCATGAGAAATACATAAATGTGTAAATAAATAGTGTAAATGAATAGTATAAACCACTTCTTTTTGTAAAAGCAATACATTGCTGTTCACATGACTTTGACTTCCTTTGCAGCGAACATGAATATTTGTGCATACAAAAAAAGAAAAACTACCTTCTATCCAAGTAAGGTATGGGCAAACACATAAACTTGTAACACAGCCCTGAATTCAGCACTAACCTGAAAACTGGACTATATTAGCTTAGAAAGTCGGGAAAACAAAGTTTTTTTTTTTATTTTTCAGAAAATAAAGCAGATACAATAAAAAAAAAACAAGAAATGCACAGAAATGGCTATCACACATGAGTGTGTAGCCTACAAGACTTGAACAGGTAGTTTAAACACACAAATGACTTTGTTAAAGTGCAGGCAGTAAAATAAGTACAATATGTAGCTGAAACAAGCTTTTTAAATCTTAATTTTTAGTACTTAATCACTCCAAAGTCTCTCTTTTGTCTCTCTGCTACTGAAAAACTCAGCCAGGCACCAGGCAGGAGCTTGCTGAGATGTATACAAGCACAAAATCTTGGCAAATGTGGGTTTTATAGCAGGGAAAAGGAAGCGATAGAAAATAGCCCAAATTGGCCAATAAACTACTAATTTCTGGGCTGAAACCACTCTTCCAGGGACAGATAGGTTGCTCAAAGCTCCACTCTCTCACAGGTGAACAGAGAAATTTCCTTCTATCTAAGTAAGATACGGGCAAACACACAAACTTGGAAGACAGCCCTGAATTCAGCAGTAACCTGAAAACTGGACCATACTAGCTTAGAAAGGCGGGAAAACACATTTGTTTTGTTTTTTTTTTTCAGAAAATAAAGCAGATACTATTAAAAAACACTTTAAATGCACAGAAAAGGCTACCACATTGCAGTGTGCAGCCTACAACAGTTAAACAGGTAATTTAAACACAAAAATGACTTTGTTAAAGTACAGGCCGTAACAGTGTTTTAGGCAGAATTAGCTAAAGGCAGCAAGAACATGCAGATAAATTATATTTAGTCACTCCAAATTCTCTCTGCTGCTGTAGAACTCTGCAAGGCACCAGGCAGGAGCTTGCTGACCTGTATACAAGTGAAACACCTCGCAAATGCAGGTTTTATAGCAGGGAAATGAAAGAGAAATTAGGGCAAAATGGCCAATAAATTACAAAGTTCTGGGCTGAAACCACTCTTCCAAGGACAGATAGGCTGCTCAAAGCTCCTCTTTCTCACACATGAACAGGGAAACTTCCTTCTATCCAAGTAAGGTATGGGCAAACACATAAACTTGTAACACAGCCCTGAATTCAGCACTAACCTGAAAACTGGACTATATTAGCTTAGAAAGTCGGGAAAACAAGTTTTTTTTATTTTTCAGAAAATAAAGCAGATACAATAAAAAAAACTTTAAATGCACAGAAATGGCTATCACACATGATTGTGTAGCCTACACAAGTTAAACAGGTAATTTAAACACAAAAACAACTTTGTTAAAGTGCAGGCAGTAAAATAAGTACAATCTGTAGCTGAAACAAGCTTTTTAAATCACAGAAACTGTAAGAAAATTTGCGTTTAAGGTGGAGTTAGCTAAAGGCAGAGAGAAAATGCAGAAAAATTATACTTAATCACTCAAAAATCTCTCTTTTGTCTCTCTGCTGTTGTAGAACTCTACAGGGCACCAGGCAGGAGCTTGCTGAGCTGTATACAAATGCAAGAACCTTGCAAACACTTGTTATATAGCAGGGAAATGAAAGAGATAGAAATGAACCTAAAATGGCCAATAAACTATTAATTTCTGGGCTGAAACCTGTCCTCCAGGGACAGATATGCTGCTCAATGCTCTCGTCTCTCACAGGTGAACAGAGAAACTTCCTTCTATCAAAGTAAGGTATGGGTAAACACAGAGACTTGTAACATAGCCCTGAATTTAGCACTCACCTAAAAACTGGACTATACTAGCTTAGAAAGGCAGGAAAACAAGTATATATATTTTTGTTTTTTTTTTCAGAAAATAAAGCAAATACAATCAAAAAATCACTTTAAATGCACAGAAATGGCTAGCACACTTGAGTGTGTAGCCTGCAACAGTTAAACAGGTAATTTAAACACAATAATGACTTTGTTGAAGTGCAGGCAGTAAAATAAGTACAATATGTAGCTGAAACAAGCTTTGTAATTCACAGAAACTCTAAATCGGCATTTTAGGGGGAATTAGCTAAAGGCAGCAAGAATATGCAGAAATATGGTACTTAATCATTCCAAAGTCTTTCTTTTGTCTCTCTGCTGCTGTAGAACTCTGCAGGGCACCAGGTAGGAGCTTGGTGAGATGTTTACAAGCTAAAATAACATTGCAAATGCGGGTTTTATAGCAGGGAAATGAAAGATATAGAAATTAGCCCAAAATGGCCAATAAACTACTAATTTCTGGGCTGAAACCACTCCTCCAGGGACAGATATGTTGCTCAAAGCTCCACTCTCTCACAGGTGAACAGAGAAATGTCCTTCTATCTAAGTAATGTATGGGCAAACACACAAACTTGGAAGACAGCCCTGAATTCAGCAGTAACCTGAAAACTGGACCATACTAGCTTAGAAAGGCGGGAAAACACATTTGTTTTGTTTTTTTGTTTTTTTTTTTCAGAAAATAAAGCAGATACTATTAAAAAACACTTTAAATGCACAGAAATGGCTATCACACTGCAGTGTGCAGCCTACAACAGTTAAACAGGTAATTTAAACACAAAAATGACTTTGTTAAAGTACAGGCCGTAACAGTGTTTTAGGCAGAATTAGCTAAAGGCAGCAAGAAAATGCAGATAAATTATATTTAGTCACTCCAAATTCTCTCTGCTGCTGTAGAACTCTGTAAGGCACCAGGCAGGAGCTTGCTGACCTGTATACAAGTGAAACACCTTGCAAATGCAAGTTTTATAGCAGGGAAATGAAAGAGATAGAAATTAGGGCAAAATGGCCAATAAACTACAAAGTTCTGGGCTGAAACCACTCCTGCTCAAAGCTCCTCTTTCTTACACATGAACAGGGAAACTTCCTTCTATCCAAGTAAGGTGTGGGCAAACACATACACTTGTAACACAGCCCTGAATTCAGCACTAACCTGAAAACTGGACTATATTAGCTTAGAAAGTCGGGAAAACAAGTTTTTTTTTTATTTTTCAGAAAATAAAGCAGATACAATAAAAAAAAAACTTTAAATGCACAGAAATGGCTATCACACATGAGTGTGTAGCCTACAAGAGTTAAACAGGTAATTTAAACACAAAAACAACTTTGTTAAAGTGCAGGCAGTAAAATAAGTACAATCTGTAGCTGAAACAAGCTTTTTAAATCACAGAAACTCTAAGACAATTTGCATTTTAGGTGGAGTTAGCTAAAGGCAGCAAGAAAATGCAGAGAAATGATAGTTAATCACTCCAAAATCTCTCTTTTGTCTCCCTGTTGTTGTAGAACTCTACAGGGCACCAGGCAGGAGCTTGCTGAGCTGTATACAAATGCAAGAACCTTGCAAACACTTGTTATATAGCAGGGAAATGAAAGAGATAGAAATTAACCTAAAATGGCCAATAAACTATTAATTTCTGGGCTGAAACCAGTCCTCCAGGGACAGATATGCTGCTCAATGCTCTCCTCTCTCACAGGTGAACAGAAAAACTTCCTTCTATCCAAGTAAGGTATGGGTAAACACAGAAACTTGTAACATAGCCCTGAATTTAGCACTCACCTAAAAATTGGACTATACTAGGTTAGAAAGGCAGGAAAACAAGTATATATATTTTTGTTTTTTTTCAGAAAATAAAGCAAATGCAATAAAAAAATCACTTTAAATGCACAGAAATGGCTAGCACACTTGAGTGTGTAGCCTGCAATAGTTAAACAGGTAATTTAAACACAATAATGACTTTGTTGAAGTGCAGGCAGCAAAATAAGTACAATATGTAGCTGAAACAAGCTTTTTAATTCACAGAAACTCTAAATCGGCATTTTAGGGGGAATTAGCTAAAGGCAGCAAGAATATGCAGAAATATGGTACTTAATCACTCCAAAGTCTTTCTTTTTTCTCTCTGCTGCTGTAGAACTCTGCAGGGCACCAGGTAGGAGCTTGCTGAGCTGTTTACAAGCTAAAAAAACATTGTAAATGCGGGTTTTATAGCAAGGAAATGAAAGAGATAGAAATTAGCCCAAATTGGCCAAGAAACTACTAATTTTTGGGCTGAAACCACTCCTACAGGGACAGATAGGTTGCTCAAAGCTCCACTCTCTCACAGGTGAACAGAGAAACATCCTTCTATCTAAGTAAGGTACGGGCAAACACACAAACTTGGAAGACAGCCCTGAATTCAGCAGTAACCTGAAAACTGGACCATACTAGCTTAGAAAGGCGGGAAAACACATTTGTTTTGTTTTTTTGTATTTTTTCAGAAAATAAAGCAGATACTATTAAAAAAAACACTTTAAATGCACAGAAATGGCTATCACACTGCAATGTGCAGCCTACAACAGTTAAACAGGTAATTTAAACACAAAAATGACTTTGTTAAAGTACAGGCCGTAACAGTGTTTTAGGCAGAATTAGCTAAAGGCAGCAAGAAAATGCAGATAAATTATATTTAGTCACTCCAAATTCTCTCTGCTGCTGTAGAACTCTGCAAGGCACCAGGCAGGAGCTTGCTGACCTGTATACAAGTGAAACACCTCGCAAATGCAGGTTTTATAGCAGGGAAATGAAAGAGATAGAAATTAGGGCAAAATGGCCAATAAACTACAAAGTTCTGGGCTGAAACCACTCTTCCAAGGACAGATAGGCTGCTCAAAGCTCCTCTTTCTTACGCATGAACAGGGAAACTTCCTTCTATCCAAGTAAGGTATGGGCAAACACATAAACTTGTAACACAGCCCTGAATTCAGCACTAACCTGAAAACTGGACTATATTAGCTTAGAAAGTCGGGAAAACAAGTTTTTTTTATTTTTCAGAAAATAAAGCAGATACAATAAAAAAACCTTTAAATGCACAGAAATGGCTATCACACATGAGTGTGTAGCCTACAAGAGTTAAACAGGTAATTTAAACACAAAAACAACTCTGTTAAAGTGCAGGCAGTAAAATAAGTACAATCTGTAGCTGAAACAAGCTTTTTAAATCACAGAAACTCTAAGAAAATTTGCGTTTTAGGTGGAGTTAGCTAAAGGCAGCAAGAAAATGCAGAAAAATGATACTTAATCACTCCAAAATCTCGTTTTTGTCTCTCTGCTGTTGTAGAACTCTACAGGGCAACAGGCAGGAGCTTGCTGAGCTGTATACAAATGCAAGAACCGTGCAAACACTTGTTATATAGCAGGGAAATGAAAGAGATAGAAATTAACCTAAAATGGCCAATAAACTATTAATTTCTGGGCTGAAACCAGTCCTCCAGGGACAGATATGCTGCTCAATGCTCTCCTCTCTCACAGGTGAACAGAAAAACTTCCTTCTATCCAAGTAAGGTATGGGTAAACACAGAAACTTGTAACATAGCCCTGAATTTAGCACTCACCTAAAAACTGGACTATACTAGCTTAGAAAGGCAGGAAAACAAGTATATATATTTTTGTTTTTTTTCAGAAAATAAAGCAAATACAATCAAAAAATCACTTTAAATGCACAGAAATGGCTAGCACACTTGAGTGTGTAGCCTGCAACAGTTAAACAGGTAATTTAAACACAATAATGACTTTGTTGAAGTGCAGGCAGTAAAATAAGTACAATATGTAGCTGAAACAAGCTTTTTAATTCAATAAAAAAAAAACACTTTAAATAAACACAAATGGTTATCACACTTGAGTTTGTAGCCTACAACAGTTAAACAGGTAATTTAAACACAAAAACAAATTTGCTAAAGTGCAGCCAGTAAGATAAGTACAATGTGTAGCTGAAACAAGCTTTTTAAATCACAAAAACTCTAAAAATCTGTGTTTTAGGTGGAATTAGATAAAGACAGCAAGAAAATGCAGAAAAATTATACTTAATCAGTACAAAGTCTCTCTTTTGTCTCTCTGCTGCTGTAGAACTCTACAGGGCACCAGGCAGGAGCTTGCTGAACTGTATACAAGTGCAAAAACCTCGCAAACGTGTGTTTTATAGCAGGGAAAAGAAAGAGATAGAAATGAGCCCAAAATGGCTAATAAACTACTAATTTCTGTACTAAAACCACTCCACCAGGCACAGATAGGCTTGTCAAACCTCCCCTCTCTCACAGGTGAACAGAGAAATTTCCTTCTATCCAAGTAAAGTATGGGTAAACAGAGAAACTTGTAACACAGCCCTGAATTCAGCACTAACCTGAAAACTGGACTATACTAGCTTAGAAAGATGGGAAAACAAGTATTTTTTTTTTTTCAGAAAATAAAGCAGATACAATAAAAAAAAAACACTTTAAATGCACAGAAACCAGGCAGGAGCTTGCTGAGCTGTATACAAGTGCAAAAACCACGCAAATGCAGGTTTTATAGCAGGGAAAATAAAGAGACAGAAATTAGCCCAAAATGGTCAATAAACTACTAATTTCTGGACTAAAACCACTCATCCAGGGACAGAGAGGCAGCTCAATGCTTCCCTCTCTCACAGGTGAACAGAGAAACTTCCTTCTATATGGGCAAACACAGAAACTTGTAACACAGCCCTGAATTCAGCACTAACCTGAAAACTGGACTACACTAGCTTAGAAAGGCAGGAAAACAGGTACTTTTTTTCAGAAAATAAAGCAGATACAATAAAAAAAACACGTTAAATGCACAGAAATGGCCATCACATTTGAGTGTGTAGCCTACAACAGTTAAACAGGTAATTTAAACACAAAAATGACTTTGTTAAAGAGCAGGCAGTAAAATAAGTACAATATGTAGAGCCCCAACGAAACTAAAAAAACAGAAAACCAATAAAACCACGGACTGGCTGAAAAATGTTTTACTTCAAAAAATAAAATGCAAGTGAAATATACAAAAGTAACACTGAAAGTCAAGTAAGCGCTTTTGTTTGGCGTTTGCAAAACTTTTTCAAACTAGTAAAACATCACTTCCTGTTAACTAAATAGTGTATATTGATGATGTAATAATCTCAAAACTTTAAATCCTTAAAGAAACAGCACATACTAAGCCAGCATAATATATCAAAAACTATGTATCAAACAAATAACGAAATGAAATGAAACATAGTAGCATGCAATGTTCAAACCTTCAAAATCAACAAGCCATGAGAAATACATAAATGTGTAAATAAATAGTGTAAATGAATAGTATAAACCACTTTTTTTTGTAAAAGCAATACATTGCAGTTCACATGACTTTGACTTCCTTTGCAGCGAACACGAATATTTGTTCACACAAAAAGAGTACTCAAATAGAAGAAATAATGATAATATATATATATATATATATATATATATACAGTAATGTACATTTTAAAACTATCACATAAAATATTTGTTTTTCGTCGCTAAATTAAGTGTGTATGCATGTATGCATTTCGTCCCCTATGTAAAGAGGTGATATAAAATGCATTGGATTGCAAAACATAAGCATAGAACTAATGGTGTGTACTATGATTGATAAATAATCTATTAACCAACCAATTCAATATGAAGAGAAAACCTAAGTATTGCTGCAGTTACCTGAATTATCATAAAATGAATTAAACTGGCAACTTTTTAGTATGTGTTAAAAAATTATTTGAACTTTAATATTAAAACAAAATATTGTGTTATGTGTATATAAAAATACTGCGATCTATGTTGAACATGAAATTAACATAAAATTAATAAATAAATACTATAAATCTACTTGAAGTAATGTTACCATAAATATAATAAATATAATATAATAAATATAATAATTTAAATACATATATATATATATATATATATATATATATGACATATAAGATTAATCAAAGAATTGAAAAGTTATGAATTACAATTCAATTTATATCACAAATAAAAATGTATATGTATATACAAAATGAAATGATTTATATAGATTTGACAAGTAATTTATATGAAAATGTGATACCTAATAAATAAATAGAAAACAAATACATTTAGGAGAGATGTACCAAATTATCTCGCTAGTGATTTTAGTTTCAAAATGCTAGCTATGGAAATAGCATTATTCAAACCTGGCCAGTTATGTGCATTTAACCTTAATTGCCATTCTAGTTCAAGCCTTTCTAATAACGGTTGCCATGCACCACCCCTAACGTCCATTTTTAAAATGTCTAGGACAACAAATTTGAAAGAATGGGATGTATGTGTGTTTATGTGTTTTGCCAAGGCATTCAATTCGTTTCCATCACGTATAGCTCTAATGTGTTTACCAATATGCTCTTTGAACCTTCTTTCTGTTTTGCCTACGTAAAACATACTACAGGTACAACATAAAGCACAGTATACAACCTTTTCACTAGTGCAACTGGCTTTTTCTTTTAAATTAATCTTTATGCCATTTATTTTTACCTCATTAGTTTTGAATACATAAGGACAATATTTACACCTACCACATTTAAATGTTCTCCCATATTTTGTATTTTGTGTGTGTTCCAGACATTTTTTCAGGTTCATACCCTTTTTGTATACTATTGATGGGCTAGAATTGAAGTGGTGATGTAAAAGTGGGTCAGCTATTATAAGTTGCCAATTTTTCTTAAGAATATTATTTATAAAAACACTATCAAAGTTAAAAGTAGTGATAAAGCTTCTAGAAAGACTTTTAGCTTCTGTTATAGTTGGTTTATTAATGCTTTTTTGAATAAAATCAATAGAGTCTAAAGTACCAGTTTCTCTGTTTGAAATTCTTATGTTGATTGTCCCTGTTGAATTTAAAGTAACAGTAACCACTTAATTTAATAACGGTTTAAAATGTAAATTATCCCATTTGGTTATTATTTCAAACATCTTATTTATCATTCTATCTGGATATCCTCTATTTTTAAACATTTCACATAAATTCAAGCATTCAACTATAAAATCATCCCTATTACTGAATATTATAGAAGCCCTAACAAATTGGCCTTTTAAAACTGCTCTTTTTTGAGCATAAGGATGGCAACTGTCGAAGTGCAAGAAACTATTACTGCAAGTCTTCTTGCGAAATAGTTTGGATATAAATCCTCCATTTGTGTAGTCTTTTTCTAATAACACATCAAGATAAGCTATCGAATTTTTATTTGTTGTAGCTGTAAATTTTAAAAAAGAAGTTGTTGAATTAATATGTATTAAAAATTCATCCATTTTTTCTTCACTTCCACACCATAGAATAAATATGTCATCTAAAAAACGCAAATAAGTTTTGCAATAATTAAAAAATATGGAATTAAAAGTATATTTTTCTCCCATATGTACATTCTATTTTTGCATAGAGGCCTCCACACGGAGACCCCATAGCTACACCTTTGTTTTGTAAATAAATATCGTTATTAAAAAATATAAAATTATTTCTTAAAATAATATCTAATAATTGATCAAATAAGTTAATTCTGTTTCGGATTAAACCCTTTTCATTTAAAAATAAATTAAACCACTCCATTCCCTGTTCATGAGGAATGACAGAATACAAATCTTTAACATCAATAGTAACAAAAATATCATTCTCATTGTACGTAGTGGACCCTATAGTGGACAAAAAGTCCCAAGAATCTTTCAATAAATGCTTTTCAGCATGTATATAAGTTTTTAAATTATTATCAATGAATTTTGCTATTGGATTAGTAATAGAGCCCTGCACCTCCACAATTGGTCTAAAAGGGGGTTTATTTAAATTTTTATGAATTTTTGGGACTCCAAACATAGTTGGAGTCCTAGAATGATAGACATTCATGTAGTTAAATTCATCAATGTTTATATCCCCTTCAATAAACAAATCATAAAGGATCCCTCTAATATGCCTATATGCCCCATTTAGTTCATTAATGGAGCTCCTTTTGTATGTGTTACTATTTAATATGCATTCTAGTTCGATATTGTAATCATGAATATTAAATATTGTCATACCCCCCCTCCTTTATCTGGCTTGATGAACCTGATATTTTTGTTTCCATTAAAGTGTTTAAAGTATTATATTCAATTTTGGTTAAATTGTGCCTTTTGTTCTTTACACCTAATAGGTCAAGGGCACGAAAATCAAGTTTGCACAATTTTTCAAAGATCTCCAAAGTTGGATGCAAAGGAGGGTTATAAGAACTGGAAACATAAAATGGCTTTGTTACCTGTTCTGTGTTGTGAAATAATAAACTTAAATTTAATTTCCTAACAAACATTTTTAAATCAATTATAGAGTGCACGATATTCATGTTTTTACTTGGAATAAAAGTTTGTCCTCATGACAACAAATCACAAATACTGTTGTCAAAAATAAACTCTGAATAATTATATATAGTAAAGTCTTTGGTAATATTGGTGTAAATAGCAGGTCCACTAGTTGACAATATTTCACTCACTGGTGACCTCTCCATTGGTTCCTGTGGTAGTTGTTCCTCCCCCTGGAAAAAGTCCCTCGAACGTGGGCTTGATTCTGTGGCCCCCAATTCCTTCTCTGATTTTGGTGTTGGAAAGTTTGCTGACGCTGTATTAGTCTTTCGGATCTCCGCAATGGTAGAAAAAATTCTGTTCCTAAAAAAATCAGTATTGTCTTCCAAGTCACAATCCTCACTATTTGTGTTCAAATTAGTATTAATGTCATTTCCAACATCATGGGATGTCAGTTTATAGCCCCATTGTTGGGAAGTAGGGGGTGGGGGGTAAGCTGTGCCCTGTCCATAAGCATTCAGGTCTCGGTCTAATTTTCTGAGCTTTCTGTCTTTGATTATTTTCATTTTTTCATCGATAGATTTAAATATGCGTTGGTAATCAAAGTCATTGTTTAAAAAAGCTGAATCCTTTTTTACCACTGCATCCAATTCATTAGCTTGCTTTGTCAACAATTCAATTGATTTTTTATTATCACATATAACCAAATTCATGTAGTCTATACCGAACTTGTCAAATAATTTAATTAAATCAATATGTAATGGTGAATTAGCTATCAGTCCAGAAGGAAATCTCCACACATGTAATCCTTTTGGAACAATGTTTTTCTTTATACATTCTTGAAAATAATTATTGTCCATCTGCAATTTTTTAATTTTTAGCAGAACGTAGTCTAATTCAGCCAATTTATCATTGAATGTTCTAGGCGTACCTGTAGTACTGTTCGTTATGGATAAAAAAACACTATTGTTGTTTAGCCAAGAAGAAAAGTTGTTGTTCCTGGTTGTATTTAAAACAGCTGAGGTAGATGGTTGTTCATTAGTTCCTGCGTCAATACAACTCAAGGAAGTAGAGAGCCTTCTGTTTGACTCCCCTAAATTAGTCCCGTTAATGTCCACATACGGGTTGGACTGAAGTGAAAGGTTTGAACACTGCGACAAACTGCGTTGTTCTAATCGGTCCATTCTGTCTGTTAATTTTTGAATCAACTGTGTCAAACTGCAAAGCATGTTTTCTGGTGCTGTTTCAGTCTCCGTCTCAGCCATATCCATGTAGATGAAAAAACAAGACAATAAGAGCTCCAATGAAACTAAAAAAACAGAAAACCAATAAAACCACGGACTGGCTGAAAAACGTTTTACTTCAAAGAATAAAATGCAAACAAAATATACAAAAGTAACACTCAAAGTCAAGTAAGCGCTTTCATTTGGCGTTTGCCAAACTTTTTCAAACTAATAAAACATCACTTCCTGTTAACTAAATAGTGTATATTGGTGATGTAATAAACTCAAAACTTTAAATCCTTAAAGAAACAGCACATACTAAGCCAGCATAATATATCAAAAACTATGTATCAAACAAATAACAAAATGAAATGAAACATAGTAGCGTGCAATGTTCAAACCTTCAAAATCAAAAAGCCATGAGGAATACATAAATGTGTGAATAAATAGTGTAAATGAATAGTATAAATCACTTCTTTTTATAAAAGCAATACATTGCTGTTCACATGACTTTGACTTCCTTTGCAGCGAACACAAATATTCGTGCACAAAAAAAGTACTCAAATAGAAGAAATAATTATAATATATATATAGTAATGTACGTTTTAAAACTATCACATAAAATACTTGTTTTTCGTCGCTAAATCAAGTGTGTATGCATGTATGCATTTCGTCCCCTATGTAAAGAGGCGATATAAAACGCATTGGATCACAAAACATAAGCATGGAACTAATGGTGTGTACTATAATTGATCGTGCACTCTATAATTGATTTAAAAATGTTTGTTAGGAAATTAAATTTTAGAAAAAAGCAAACACAAACTTTAGAAATACACAGATGGAATGTCAATAAAACCACCAAGCTTGGTGGATTTATTGACATTCCATCTGTGTATTTCTAAAGGAAATTAAATTTAAGTTTATTATTTCACAAAACAGAACAGGTAACGAAGCCATTTTATGCTTCCAGTTCTTATAACCCTCCTTTGCATCCAACTTTGGAGATCTTTGAAAAATTGTGCAAACTTGATTTTCATGCCCTTGACCTATTAGGTGTAAAGAACAAAAGGCACAATTTAACCAAAATTGAATATAATACTTTAAACACTTTAATGGAAACAAAAAATATCAGGCTCATCAAGCCATATAAAGGAGGGGGGTATGACAATATTTAATATTCATGATTACAATATCGAACTAGAATGCATATTAAATAGTAATGCATACAAAAGGAGCCCCATTAATGAACTAAATGGGGCATATTGGCGTATTAGAGGGATCCTTTATGATTTGTTTATTGAAGGGGATATAAACATTGATGAATTTAACTACATGAATGTTTATCATCCTAAGACTCCAACTATGTTTGGAGTCTCAAAAATTCATAAAAATTTAAATAAACCCCCTTTTAGACCAATTGTGGACTCACAGGGCTCCATTACTAATCCGATAGCAGAATTCATTGATAATAATTTAAAAACTTATATACATCTTGAAAAGCATTTATTGAAAGATTTTTGGGATTTTTTGTCCACTATAGGGTCCACTACGTACAATGAGAGTGATATTTTTGTTACTATTGATGTTAAAGATTTGTATTCTGTCATTCCTCATGAACAGGGAATGGAGTGGTTTAATTTATTTTTAAATGAAAAGGGTTTAATCCAAAACAGAATTAACTTATTTGATCAATTATTAGATATTATTTTAAGAAATAATTTTACATTTTTTAATAACAATATTTATTTACAAAATGAAGGTGTAGCTATGGGGTCTCCGTGTGGAGGCCTCTATGCAAATATAGTAATGTACATATGGGAGAAAAAATATATTTTTAATTCCATATTTTTTAATTATTGCAAAACTTATTTGCATTTTTTAGATGACATATTTATTCTATGGTGTGGAAGTGAAGAAAAAATGGAAGAATTTTTAATATATATTAATTCAACAACTTCTTTTTAAAATTTACAGCTACAACAAATAAAAATTCGATAGCTTATCTTGATGTGTTATTAGAAAAAGACTACACAAATGGAGGATTTATATCCAAAATATTTTGCAAGAAGACTTGCAGTAATAGTTTCTTGCACTTCGACAAAATAGAGATAGAAATTAGCCCAAAATGGCCAATAAATGACTAATTTGTGGGCTAAAACCACTCATCCAGGGACAGAAAGGCTGCTCAATGCTTCCCTCTCTCACAGGTGAACAGAGAAACTTCCTTCTATATGGGCAAACACAGAAACTTGTAAAACAGCCCTGAATTCAGCACTAACCTGAAAACTGGACTACACTTGCTTAGAAAGGCAGGAAAACAAGTATTTTTTTTTTCAGAAAATAAAGCGGATAAAATAAATAAAACACTTGAAATGCACAGAAATGGCCATCACATTTGAGTGTGTAGCCTACAACAGTTAAACAGGTAATTTAAATACAAAAAATGAATTTGTTAAAGTGCAGGCATTAAAATAAGTACAATATGTAGCTGAAGCAAGCTATTTAAATCACAGAAACTCTAAAAAAAATAGGCGTTTAGGTGGAATTAGTTAAAGGCAGCAAGAAAATACAGAAAATTATACTTAATCACTCCAAAGTCTCCCTTTTGTCTCTCTGCTGCAGTAGAACTCTGCAAGGCACCAGGCAGAATCTTTTGGAGCTGTATACAATTGCAAAAACCTCACAAACATGGGTTTTAAGTAGGAAAATGAAGGAGATAGAAGCTAGCCCAAAATGACCAATAAACTACTAATTTCTGGGCTGAAACCACTCCTCCAGGGATAGATCAGCTGCTCAAAGCTCCGCTCTCTCACAGGTGAACAGAGAAACCACCTTCTATCCAGGTAAGGTATGGGCAAACACAGAAACTTGTAACACAGCACTGCATTCAGCACTAACCTGAAAACTGGAATATACTAGCTTAGAACAGCAGGACAACAAGTATTTTTTTTTTCAGAAAATAAAGCAGATACAATCAGAAACCACTTTAAATGCAGAGAAATGACTATCACACCTGAGTGTGTAGCCTACAAAGTTAAACAGTTAATTTAAACACAATAATGACTGCTAAAGTGCAAGCAGTAAAATAAGTACAATATGTAGCTAAAACAAGCTTTTTAAATCACAGAAACTCTAAAAACTCGGCATTTTAGGGGGAATTAGCTGAAGGCAGCAAGAAAATGCATAAAAATGATACTTAATCACTCCAAAGTATTTCTTTTATCTCTTTTGTCTCTCTGCTGCTGTAGAACTCTACAGGGCACCAGGCAGGAGCTTGCTAAGCTGTATACAAGCGCAAAAACCTCGCAAATGCAGGTTTTATAGCAGGGAAATGAAAGAAATAGAAATTACCCCAAAAAGGCCAATAAACTACTAATTTCTGGGCTAAAGCCACTCCTCCAGGGACAGATAGGCTGCTCAAAGCTCCTCTCTCTCACAGGTGATCAGAGAAACTTTGTCTATCCAAGTAAGGTATGGGCAAACACAGAAGCTTGTAACACAGCCCTGAATTCAGCACTAAACTTAAAACTGGACTATACTAGCATAGAATGATAGGAAAAACATTTTGTTTTTGTTTTTTTTTCAGAAAATAAAGCAGATACAATAAAAAAAACACTTTAAAAGCATGGAGATGGCTAGCATGCTTGAGTGTGTAGCATACGATAAACAGGTAATTTTAACACAAAAACAACTTTGTTAAAGTAAAGAAAGTAAAATAAGTACAATATGTAGTTGAAACAAGCTTTTTAAATCACAGAAACTCTAAAAAAATGTGTTTTAGGCTGAATTAGGTTATGGCAGCAAGAAAATACAGAAAAATTATACTTAATCACTCCAAAGTCTCTCTTTTGTCTTTCTGCTGCTGTAGAACTCTGCAGGGCACCAGCCAGGAGCTTGCTGAGCTGTATGTCATGTTTCTGGCACCAGTCATTTGTCTGAGTGAGACCCTGTTGGAGGATGTCCACATCACATGGGAGTTGATGACAAAACCCTGCTTGCAGTCATCTGCAAACTTGGTCAGCCATAGCCCACTGTTTTTTTGCCTGCACCTCAGAAAAGTACATCCCAAATAACAGAGGCCCAAATCTTCTAACAACAGTGGATACATGGTAATCAATGGGTAGTTTTTTTGTCAATGAAAGAGACAATTTCTCTGAATGATTGAATCAACTTTCATCAGGGTGTCACAACTGTGATAGGTGCAAGGATGCGTAATGTTGCCAAAGAACACAAGGCCGCATATCCTGACATTTAATTTTAGGCTGTACTCTAGGCACCACTTACTGGTGCATATTAGGCCCTCCTTTAGAATCTGGAAGAAAGTTGGGAAATTAATAATAGCTCAAGTTGCAGTCATCTGCAAACTTGGTTAACCACAGACACTTGATGTTCACTTTGGCATAAGAAAAGCAAATACCAAGGAGAAGTGGTCTGGGACATCATACCTGAGGGACACTGCTGGTAACTACTCTTTTAGAAGGGAGTTTGTCTCCCACACTAATCAGTATGGTTCCATCTGTTAGCCAGTTTGCTATCCATTTGGTAACACTGGGTTTTACATTTACTTTGATTAGCTTATTGGTAATGTCATAATGTGGTATAGTATCAAAGGCTTTGGTCAGGTCCAGGAAGGCAGTGTGAAAGGAGTTGCCTGAGTTTAATGCATCAGTTCAAAGAAGCCTATCAGGTTCAGACAGCACAATCTACCTTTAACAAAAGCAAAATGGCTTGGGTCCAGGGCTTGTACACTGCCAAATTCCTTGTTAATAAGCAAGTGGAGCAGGATGACTACTGCTGTTCTTCACTCCCCTGGCATGAATCCAGTGGAGAGGCTGAGGCTGCATAGGTTAGTTGTGTGTCTAGCACACAGTGTTCAGTGCTAACAAGATGGCAACCTGGCACATTATCAGGACACATGGGGATAGTGTTTTTGGCCTTGGAGACAGCATTCAGGACTTGCTCAGCTGTGATCAGTGGGAGTGGTGTGGGAGTACTAATAAAATGGATGAAACTTAGAGGGAGATAGGTGAGCAAAGTCATAGCCAAATTAGTCCGCTGTTGGCAAAGTCTTCAGGGGCTGAGTAACTGTTGTCTGTTTGTGTTAACTCTGAGCATTGCTGGGCATACATAGCTGAAGAATACTTTGTAGTTGCCCTTATCAGAGGTGGCAATTCACAATTCCTACTTACTTTTGGAGGATTTGATTTTGGCTCTGAGTTATTCATTGATCTTTTTGAGTTCATCTTTAGTTAATGGGGTATTAAGTTTGGTTTTATGTGCTATGAGTTTTCCTCTTATTATATAATTTGTTTATACTAGGGTTCCACCATAGGAGTTTATTACTGAATGTGACACTATATTTATCTCTTATGAGGCTAAAACGCAGCAGTATATGATGAGATAACTGTGTCCAGCATGAAAATATCAGACTGCCTTCAATTCCTTGTTATTTTGAGAAAAACGAAAAATAAAAACTTTTAAATTTAGAAATATAAGCAACAGTTATAAACAGTCCACAATTTCAGATGTTAATTCCTCTTCTATAAAAGTGCTGAAAAAATAAACTTAAGCAGACTTAATCACCAGAATAACTCAGCTTTTATTTATGATAAGTTCTTTCTTCCATCATCTGACTTTATCACATCAGCTTTTCAATAACAGCTTTACTCATGGAAAGTTAAATATATACTTAATGAAAACAAAGAATCTTAAATTATGATTGACAATTTCATGCACAATAATGAGCCAAAGCGGAAACTAACTCATGATACGCTAGCCTAACAGTATAAGCAAACATGATGTAAACAAAAGCCATCTTACAGCCTCACAGGGATGGAGCTCAACAAAAGGGACAAAAAACGAGGTCAGTCCTGAACATCTGACCCACAGAGACACTTGCTATGTCAGTGATACAAAAAGACTGCAATCTTATGTTATCAAGTAAGTCCTAGTCTCTATTTAGACAAACAAAACTCCCCTCACTAAAAGCTATTTAGCACCACGGTAACAACAAGAGCTTTGTTAAAGGAGTTTAAGAACCAGAGTGATAAACCAACCCCCCCCCCAAAAAAGACAAAAAAATCTAAGAGCCAAAGTGAATAAGTGTGTGTGTGTTTGTATGTTTTGTGTGTGTGTGTGTGTGTGTGTGTGTGTGTGTGTGTGTGTGTGTGTGTGTGTGTGTGTGTGTGTGTGTTTATGTATGCAGAGCTAGATCCAGCACTAGGCAACCTAGGCAACTGCCTAGGGGCTGCTGGTTAGGGGAGACCCTGGTCACCAGTCACAACATTAGTTTAATTAAAACAAGTACAAGTTTTTCTCTGCAACCCTACAGTGTTGCTCTGGATGTATCTGTTTTAAGATACAAGAGCACATGACACTGAAATAGTAAAAGTCAGGAAGATTTGATTTCTGAATTATTGGAGGAGCAGCAGATGGGTACGCAGAAACCCTATGGATTACTTACAACCCTCAATTTAGTTTATACACAGAACTTCTGAACCACAATTGGAGCAACAGAACAGATTGGTAATGGTAATTTCCAAACTGCAAGCATCTCAGGGAACTTGCAAGTTGTGTGTGCATGTGTGTGTGTAATGCCCTAGTCAGAGTGTGCTGATTGGTTAATTAATGTGCAGACTAATTCAGGCTCAAACCCTGTAACTCAGCCACAGGAAGAGCCTTAATCCTCCACACCAACTACTAAACCCATGCCTGTCTGCACAAGAAATCTTGATAAAGCCAAAAATAATTGGAGGAGAAAGGCCCCAAAATAGGGGCGATTGTTTAAATATTGTTCTTATAAACTTAGAAAGTTGATACAATAGCAGATATTGCTTTATCATACATTTTCAGAAGGGTGTGGAGTCTAAAACTGAAAATGTCTATCATTATTTAGTCAATGATTTGTCAGAAAAAAACACATTTTATAAGGAACAGAGAAAAAATATGAGATAAAAATCTGAACGCTTGAGAGGTAGCACTCTGGTTACATTTAGTCAGTAGAATTGGTTAAGTGTTCTGAAATGGATATTTTTTGTCATTTCCTGGTTAATACATTTTATTTCACTGCTTCATGGAAAAATATGTTCAAAACTTTAACAGCCCAGGGAACAAGGTACACTTAATATGCCACTGGTTAGGTATATATTCAATGAATGTGAGTTTCTATGTAATTTCAGTGGATGTGAGTTTCTCAAGGAAACAGAAATTACTGTTGCTCAAGTTGACTGTTTTCAATGTGCAACTGTTTTGTTTAACAATGGCCATTAGTGTTTGTGCTATAAAAGATACAGACTGTGTTAGTAGCACAACAGGTAACATATTTGCCTTTGGTGCAAAAGACTGTGGTTCTACTCCCATACTATATAAATGGATTCTGGACACTATAGTGCAGTATGGGGGTAGGGGTGCTGCACTCCTAAGTGAGTCATCCTTTGGGTAAGATTTCTCTGTTAACTGGGGGGGAGAGAGAGACAAGTAAAGGGACACCAGAGTGGCTATGGTGGGGGGTTCCCCTGGTCCATTACTCTGCCAGGGCCAAATTTCACCATGTGTACATGTGGGCTTGTATGTGAGAATAGGCTAATGAATCAAGAAAACAGGACCTACCACAGTAGCCTTAGAAGACGTGCTATAAAGAAACCCCACAGATAAAAAGCAATCAAATAAATGAAAAACTATAAACATATGTGTATTGAAAACAAACAAAAAAGCACTTTAACTCATAGGGCTTCATCAGATCAGCATTAAAACTGAACATGCAAGAAATCAACTATATACTACAAAGTACAGGGAAAAACAATCTATAAAAATTTGAAAAAAGACAAAAAACAAAAATAGAAACAAATGTATATTGTATCCAAACATATAACAAGCAGAAACCATCAAAATAAAGGTGTAAAATACAAAAAACAGTTCTCGGTGCAAATCCAATGACCACTTAGAAACAAGCATTTTAGCGCTTTCATTCACTGTTTATTCCGTGAACTTCTTCAGAAAAAAGTTTATCCTCCCCTTACTTCTTTTTATATCAAGTCACTCAAACTAACAGGAAATTACTTCATTAACTAACAATCAACAAATTTAAAAAAGTTTTAAAACACAATACACAATTGTGTTTTTTGAGTTTTGTGTTTTTTGAGTTTTGATTGTTGGTTTTTGGTTTTTGAGTTTTGTTTCCTAGTTGGTTTCAGTGTCATTTAATTTTGTTTCAAAGGTGTAAAATAGTCTGAGAAAAGTGAAGACTGGAGCTATCATAACCTGTCATAACCTTTAATTAAATAGCTTTTAGTTCAGTTTCTTAAGCTGAAGAATGCATTTAACTGACCAAACAGTCTTAAATACAGGTGGGTTATAGGCATTAAGGCAAATGTATCATACCAGCCCCTTCTTATCCATAATAGCATTACAAATTTCTTTGAGAAGACCAATCCTGATCATGTCCAAAATGTGAAAAGTGAAAAAGGACTGAACTGGGGATTCAATACCGTGCTTTGCAAGCAGATTCTTACTTAGTCTATTTCTAATTTCAGAAGTGTGTTGGTCTTTTCTCCTTTTAAACTTAGAAGTAGTCTTAACCAATGTAAAAAAATGCCACTTAGAGCACTGGGCTTTCTAAGCAATCTTTTCACTGTTGGAGATCTCATCCACCTTGCTGTTATATTTCTTACCTGTTCTGAAGCAGATGAAAATTTCTTTGCATATCATGCATTCACAAAAGGTACAGAAAAGAGACCCACATTTAAAGCTGTTAGTGCAGAAGTTACATCTTCAGGCATTTTTTCATGATAAAGCACTCATACGAAACACTGGCAAGTACCAGATTGGGAATAATTTGTGAAGAAATTCTCACAGACCCCTTCTGATGTAAATATGAGGATGTGAAGAGTCTTAATCTGTTTTTGTTTGCTTTTTTCAACATTAAAATAACTGTTTCCATCGGTTATAATTGGCTTGTTTCTGGCCTGGTGTGGGAGTCATTTAGAGGCATTAGTGGTTATTGCAAGCAAGTGTACATTCATTGCTGCTTCTTTAGCTGGATATGCACTAACTAATCAAATTTATAGCTGCATTCTATTGGTGTTTTACTTTTTGCTGTTTACTATACAGTGAGATGCTCTATGCTGAGCATTTAGAATGTGTCATCGGTAGTTGTCGCTGGACAGTGGTTACTGTGTGCATGTAAAGTTCCCCAGGGTTTTACTGCAAAAATCTTTCCTCTTCATCTTGTGGACAGCTGTCTCAAGTCTCCTCCAGGCTGTATGTGTTTGCATGGTAGTGCATGGACTTGCTACCAGTTACACTAGTTTGCACATTATTTTTTTCCTACATATACTGGGTATATTCCTTCCTAATAGCATACGACTCCAGTATTAAAAGAAGAATAAATCAGATTTTTGAAACATTCTAGTTAATGCTGATTACATTGTTTGACACACTGAATCCATGCATATTAAGCTGAACAGGGACAGGATTAAGCTGTATCCTGGCCGACAGGATTGCAGACATATCAAGGACACTCAGGACATGGTTGTATTCCATGCCAGAGTAAATGATCTGTCATGACTGTCAAAAAAAGAGATGCAGATGGACTTGCTGGAATTTCTACACATACTTCAGTCAAGGAAAGATTCTGCTTTGAGTGGTATCTTCCCCTCACCTAGGATGGTGGTTAGGTTCAGGGAAAGATGTTTACATTTGACATGTGGATAACTAGCTGATGTCATGCCATAAGGGGGGTCTAGTTTGTATCTCCCAGGGATGAAATAATTGACAATCCTACTTGCTTTGCAAAACAATGATCTGCACCTTTTGGTCAAGGGCTTCCGCATTTTGCATACTGGCTAAAACCTTTGCTGCCCCGATTGTCCCATTTTTGGGCAGTGTTCATTTAATGAATAAACCAACCAAGCTAACAGATTAAATCATAATTTGGACAGGGACAAGATGAACTGAAGACTTCCAATATGGTATAGTCTTAAAAGCATTGGGGTTTTATTAGCTCTGCTGCCTGACCCCAGAATTGTGTTAATAAATAAAAGTAGAAGGAAGTTTTGTAGCAAGAGAGTCTAAGGACTGAAACTGAAGTCACAAGGTTATTTAAGTGTAGTCATATAAGCTGAAAAGTCACCCAAAAAGCAAGAAAGGCAGGAAAACACCTCTGGCAAAGCAGAGAACTACACCAACAGTGATTGTAACCATGGATCAATCAAGCTCAGAGGATCAGGCAGAGAATGGAGTTACATTGCTCACAATAAATAAAGAACTATAGAAGATGAACACAAGCTTTGACTCCTATATAATGGCCACAGAGACACGGTGATAGGAGACAAGACCCTACCCAGTTAAATCTTTTAATGAACATTCTAATATCATACAAGCAATAATAAATGCCAATGAGCTCCACAAGGTACAATTAGGGGAACTGGAGGTTCATTTGGAGCTTGTTGATGAAAACACGGTAGACCATGAAGATAGATCTAGACAAAAGATTTAGCCATTTTCAAGGATAGCAGAGGGACAGAAAGGTAATAACTGCCTGTTATTTATCAAGAAAAATATTGCACAGTGGGCACAGAAGAATCCTGAAGATATCCATCTGGAAAGGGTGAATCAGACATTATGTAGTTGCAGAGGGGCAGAAGTAGAGGGCCAAGACAAATATTGGTGTGCATCACTAAATTTTAAACTAGAGAGAGAATCTTGCCCTGATTATGAAACTGGGTTCGAAAATTATGCATAGTGACTCTTGTATTTAAGTGCGTAAGGGCTTCTCTGCTGTCATTTGCTAGAGAAAATCTGTATTTCCTTTGCTCCAGTCCAAGGGCAGTGAGCAAGACCTAAAATATAAAATATTGTAGACTGTGACTTTTAAAATTCTTTTTTGGGAATCCAAGGCCATTTCTTTAATTGGAAGAGGTATTGCAAGCAATGGACTCCTAGAATCTTGAACAAGTGCCACTTGGGCCACTACAGCCAAATGAACAGCTGGTCCCTTCACTGCACACTGGGGAAAGGAAGGTGTTTTCACTGTTTAAAAAAAATATATGCTACTTTAAAATCTTGGTCTGACTTATTACATGCAAGTAGTTGTAGAAATCAGGTAAACACTGCAGAAACAGGCTGACTGTAGGCAGTTTGAACTATTGGGCTCTTAGGAACTGTATAATAGTATACTCAGAGGAAAGTCCATGAAGCTATACTTCACTAGATTAATTATATTTTTCATAAGGACTGTTAGGCACTGCAAATATTGTTAATGTTGCTCCAGTGATGAGATCCTTAGTTTGTATGTTGTGAGGGGTGGGGGGACTAAGGGAATATAAGCTTAGTAAAGGCTGTTAAGCGACATTGAGTATGAATGCATACAATCTGACAATCTGGTCTTAGATATTAGACCTATGTGTGAAAGTTGGACCAATCAATATGGTGGAGCAGTTAATAAATACAATAAGCATTATTTGCTAGCTTTACTAGTGACTAAAATAATAAATAGAAAATGTTATGAAAGCAATAGCTTAGGACCTTGTGACAATTGATAAATCTCACCTGGGGACACCCACAAACTTGCAAGGTAGGAAAATAACATAACTGATATCTCCCAGACAGGACCCTACCCAGTTCAGTTTTGTCAAAGACAGGCTATTCCTACTTTACCTGGTAGACTTGTTTGAGAAGGTCACTAAAGATACAAATGAGGGCAAAACAGTGCCTACCTAGACCTGGCCAAGGTATTTGGCACAATACTTCACTCAGGTGTTGTAGATAAACTTACAAAATTAAAAAAATAGGCATAGACCCATGCCTTACTCAATAGACAGACAACTGGCTTACTTATAGGATACAAGATGTTAGGATATGGGAATCCACCTCCATATCAAGGCCAGTTACTAATGAAGACTCACAAGAATCAGTGCTGGAGCCTCTCCTTTTTGGCATCTACTTCTCTGAAGCCAAGGGCCTCTGGCTGACCAGAACTGCATATGACTGCAAACTAGGTAAGATCACTGAATCCCCTAAAGGCACAGTTAACTTTCAAGAGGTTCTGATGCAGACAAACAACTGGTGTTACACCCATGGACTAAAATTCAAGGTAAAAAAATGCATAATAGTACCCTTTGGAAAGACGACCATACCTGGAAATTACCACACTGATAATATACCCCTAAAAGTAAACCCAATAGTCAGGGATCTGAAAACACATGTTGACAGTGATATAGCCTTGATAACCATGTTTCTCATTTGGAGAGAAAATCATTCTATATTACACAACTTATAAGTAAAGGTCCAAGGAGGATATTGTTCCACTGTACTCAGCTCTCATTTGACCACTCTTTGAGTAAAAAGTACCCTTCAGCATGCACCAGACACTTAAAGCAGTTTGATAGATCACTGAGGTTCTTTACAAAAAGAATACAGGCAATAAACAACAAGTCCTATGTGGGCCATCTCAAAGCTATATCCCTGTACTCAGTATCCTACAGACTGATGTGTGGTGATCTATGCCTTCCCTACAAGGCATCCTCTGATCCCACACAGATGGAGTTGTTGCATATCAGCAAAACAGATAACATCAGAAATACCCATTCTAAGACCCTAACCTCATTGGAGACATAAACAGGACATGTTGGAAGGACAGGTATGTATTTCTGGAATAGGCTTTCTATCCATGTGAACCAAAGCTTATCCCTGTGTTTCAGTGCTTAGCATTGCAAAGTTTGTGTGTTAAACTGTTCTCTGGCTTACTTCTGAACACAATCTGGCTGGTTCTATTTGATTTAGGTGGAAAATAGCTATTTGTGTCCTTATCTGATTTGCCTGCGGGTTAGTCTTTCATCCTGCTAGTATAAAAGATTCTCATATGTGCAAGATTGTGCTCAATATCTAAGAGCTACCTTCCTTTTCACCAGGCTTGGATTACGTCTAACACTATCTGACATACAAAGCTGATATATTTTTTGCACTTACTATAATAACTGTTTCAGTGCTATTTAATAATTCTGTGCTTAGTATTGCAAAGTTTTTGTTTTAAACTTATCTCTGGCTTAATTCTGAACACTTACTCGGGCTGCCTCCATTTGATTTTCCCTGTCCTATTGTTGGTGTTCTTATAACTTGGTGGTTTTTGCTTTGCCTGCCTCTTTTTATAAATTTGTTATTGGACACACCTCCCAATCCCATTGCATCAGCTCATTCTACTGAGTACAGTGAGACTATTTGGGAAGGCTCACCCCTTAGCCTCTTAACCTTGAATTATCTTCTGTTTCCTCCCTTTCTACTGCATAAAAAATATGCACTCTATTCAGCTGCATTTACTGTGTTTCACTGTATTTATACTGTGTCTTTTCCACTTTAATACTTTATTTTGCTTTTGCTGTTGTTCTTTAAAGTGTTTAATTGCATTTATACCGCCTGTTTTATTACTGCTTGTTAGTAGCCTGATTACATTAAGATCATTGTTTTAGTGAATTGGTGCTTTATACTGTTTTTTTTTTTTTTTTGCTGTCGTAAATATGATTTTAAGCACTTTAAATTTCAAATGCCTCTGCACTTTTAGCATAGGCTAGGTTCAGTCTTATGGAATCTAGACTGTCTTGTATCACTTAAGCACTAAAACCAGCTTTTCACTGAGATACTGAAAGATCTGAGGCATCCATTGCTTCCAACTAACTGTAAGTTCTTATATGGCACCTTTAATTTGTATTTGCATTCTACTGTCTGTTTGAATTGTGGGAACTGTTTTTGGTCACATTGTACTGCATACTGTACTAGTTCGGCTACACCATAGCCCAGTTCCAGGCTTGCTGTTTCTGGGTCTGTTTTATAACCTCTGAGCATCAAATTCAAGCCATCTTTGTTGGAAAAGCCCTTTCTGCATCCTTGTGGGAGGAGAGTGCTGTCTGGGTCTTATCTAACTGAGGGTGATTGGAATAAAGCTCAGAGAGTGCATCCTTATTTGCTAGTTTGAGTTAAGAGTTATTTTTTGTTTTCAACACAAGTACTTTAGTGCTCTCACTCTTTTACTCTTTGAACTTCATCAAAAAATCTACATGTAACTTACATCAATTTAAACTTATTAAAATATGACATCATTAATAAGTCAACCAATCAAAACAAATTCACAAAATTGCAATCAATTAACCCTAAAATGTCTAATCAACAGTTAAAATCAAGTGTAAAATTTGCATACTATACTGCAAACTTTAAATAACTTATCTAAATCAAAAAATGTTAAATACATTTATATTTTAATAGCTTTTTACTGAAAAAGTTTCATTTAACTGAGGACTAACATCAGCGCGTAAAAAAAACTGCCCTTTGAGTAAAAGAATGAAGGCACTAAAATACTTGTGTTGAATTATTTTGGCTTTAGTTTGGTGGTTTTGGGTTGCAGTTTTTTAGTTTGGAGTACATTAGCCCTTCTTCTGTTCAGTTTTTATTTCTTGTTTTATATAAGCTTCTCATCTGCGCTTTCTTGCTTGTAGAGCCCCATCGTGCACTGCCTCGTAGCAGTAGTTACTGTTGATGGTTATAGTAGCAAACATTTTGCTTGTTACATTTTCCCTTAGCACTTTGCTTGTGATCCTCCAGAGGTTTTTCATGGCTCAGCTCTACAGTCAGGTAGAACAATAAGCCTAGCCTCACACGTACCAACACACCACTCACCCACTAGCCATTCCTAAGTGTGACCTCTCTTCCTGACCATATAAATGTACCTAACACCATGGATGTAAAATTTTCCACAATTTCTCCAGCCAGCTTGTTTGACATAGGCATCCTGAGACAGTGTAGTAACTGCCTCATGTTCATTGATAGCCCTCTACTCCTCAACCATGCAAACTCAACATTCCCATGAATTACTACATTGATGGTAGTTTACTGAATACAGAAGATGTTATATGAGATCTGAGAACACAGGTTATCAGCATTGACCACCACATTGCCACTGTGGTCAGAAAGTCCTTCTATGTGGCACATCTCATTACTAAGGGTTTTGCATCCAGGAAGAAAGAGGTCATTGTCTCCCTCTACTCTTCCCTCATTAGACCAGTCATCAAGTACAATGCCCCATTTGGCATGTACCTCACTAGACATCTGCAACAACTGGAGAGGCCGAAAAAGTACCTCACAAAGATAATCCCAGGCCTTCAACAGTTGTCTTGTATGGACAGACTCAAAAAACTCCAACTATTCTCTGCTCATATCACCTACTAAGAAGCGATCTCTGCTTGACTTACAAATCCATGTTTGATCCAGCTCTGCTAGAAATGCTTCATCTAAAGAAATCCCTATCCCTCCGCACCACATGCTCCAGAGACCTCAACCTCATTACCACAATCAATAGAACCTGCTGGAGGGACAGATTCATAACCCAGACACTGCCCATGCTATGGAATAGACTTCCCATACATGTCAAACAGAGCACCTCACTGGCCCTCTTCAAGAGAAATCTTGAGTGGATGGGAAATAGAAAATTCACCCCAGGGATCACTTTAGTGGCTCTACTTGACAGAGTCACTGGGAACTAATGTCGAGTGGCATAATGCCAGGGTAATCCTATGGGCTAGGCTTGTAAGGCTCCAGGGCCATTAGCCTAGTACACACCTATGAACCTATGTGAGAGATGCAATTATATTAAGAACCTTGAACCCATGCTCTGTCACACACCAATCAGTACATATGACAATGAGTGGGTCATCACCATGCACACCTCACCTCATACTCCACTCAAACCCACATCACACATACCTACACATGTGGAGGCCCTCACCAAAAACATACCTAAACACCAGAGACCCCCCAACTGCAAGCACAGACACAATACTAATAATAGCTCACATACCTGTGCATGACTTCTCAAGCCCTTAGGGCAAAAACAAAACTAAACATATTAGTCATAGGTGGTTCCATCGTGAGACGCACACAGATGTCCCTCTCACCAGGCTGGATAAGGAGAAGGTCATGGTCAGCTGTCTGTCAGGTGCCAGGATCTGGCATATCACACATGCACTCAAGTCTCTCAACAGTTGCTGTTATGACTCTGTCATAATCCATGTTGGTGTGAATGACTTGAGACGTACCCCTCTGGACTATATGAAGAGATACATTATTGAGCTCTTGGACTATGTGTCTCAGGCTGTTATGTCCCTAGCCTTAAGCAGCATTTTACCTTTACCTAGGATGATGCCTCAAAACAAACAAAAAATGATTGACTTCAATAATTGGCTTAGTTTCTGTTGTCATTCCAGGGGGATACAGTATCTGTTAGCTGGGATGACAAGATCGACAGACCTTGATGCTTTGCCAGAGATGGTCTTCATCTGACACCCTTGGAATTTCAGCTACTGGCCAAGGCTCTTGCCACCTTTTTTAGGCAATGTCTCAAGGACAAAATTCCTGATGTAAGAACTCCATCTAAGAACAACCTCAAAGTTTTGCTGTTAAACAGTTGGAGTCTTAACATGAAACTGCATTCACTTGAATCAGTCCTCACCTTGGAAAATGTAGACATTTGTGCAGTTACAGAGACCTGGTTCAAGGCTGTGGAGAGCACTCCAGCCAAATCAGGCTACACTTTCTTCCACACATTCAGACCACAAACTGATGGTGTGAAAACTAAAGAAGGTGGTGTATCAATATTCATTAAAGACAAATACACCTCCAGACTGGTTAGACAGCATGATTCCCTGGAGATACTTCAAGTGCAATTAACTGTTGGTAGGACACCTATTCAAGTTATTGTCAGCTACAGACTCCCCTCCATGAATCAGCACACCCATTCTGTGTATTTGGATATACTTGAGTCTACCAAGATACATCTGAACACCATGGGTTTGGGTGACTTTAACTACCCATCCATTGACTGGGGAAATTACTTGTGCACAAACTCACTTGCCCAAAGGTTCTTCGACTTCATTAACTCCAATACCCTGGACCAGCTATTTGACACCCCCACAAGTGGTGCCAACATCTTGGATCTGGTGCTTACCAATATGGAGACCACTGTAGCACCCCCATTGTGAGGTCTTCCCTGGTAAGATCTGACCATAAATCAGTCTTATTTGAAGTTACTATCACACCTGAACCCCCTGCTCCAGCAGCAGCTAAATTAAAAGAAACTTCTCCAAAGCAGATTATAACCACAGGATGGTAAAAAGAGCTTTACTGCACCTCCTCCCTTACATGGAACTGGTAACTATGCCGAGTACTACACAAATACTTTATACAAATACCTGGACAACTGTATTAAATTGCCCATACCTGATAGAACCAAAACAAGCTCCTCAAGGAAGAGCAAACCTATCTGGTGGACAACTGCCATTATCAGGCTTTTCAATAAGAGGATGAAATTGCAGTCTAAGAGAAAGGGTTAGTGAGACCTAAACTGGATACACTCCCTCTTCAGCTTAAATAAGCAAATAAGACTTCCTGTGAAGTCCTCCAGAGCTAACTACGAATCCAAATTAGCTTCTTCAACTAAGGACAACCATAAGGCATTCTTTAGTTACAGCCATAACCTAAAAGGAAAGGCCCAGATTTCTGCAGAACTGGTAGTTAATAATACAGCATATACCAAACCTGTGGACATTGCTAACTTCTTAGCCAACAGGTTCTGGGAAAACTTCACTCCCCTTTTCCTGCCACACTTACTCCAAGACATCCCTACCATCTGTCCTTTACCTTGTAATTTTAACAGGTCATGAACACCCTCTCTAAGGTCAAAAACACAGCATCCATGGAACCTGATAACATCCCTGGCTATGTCCTACATGGGGTCAGACAAGAATTAGCAATGCCATTGGGTACTCTTTTCAATCATAATCTAAACACTGGCTTCATCCCAGCTGAATGGAAAAAAGGCACTGTTATCCCCTTGCACAAAGGAGGTGCTTCCACTGACCCCAGGAACTATAGACCTTGTAGACTGATCTGCAAGGCCATGGAGAAAGTCACCATGGACCTTATCAACAAAGATATTGGTCACCTACAAACACTTGACCCTACTCAATTTGGATTAGTCAAAGGGAGATCATGCCTGTTAACCTGGTGGACTTCTTCAAGACAGTCACCAAGGCCCTTGATGAGGGGAAATCTGTGCATACAGCCTACCTAAACTTATTGACAAACTCACCCAGTGAGGTATCAACCCATATATCATAAGATGGGTCACTAAATGAGTCACTGATAGAACCCGTATAGTTAAAATAGGGGAATCCATCTCCAACAGCAGACCTGTAACCAGTGGTGTTCCACAGGGATCAGCCCTTGGACCTCTACTGTTTGAAACCTATTTCTCAGAAGTGCAAGCTAAAGCTAAAGGTCTGTGGCTAACAAAGTTTGCTGATGACTGCAAATTGGAAGTGGTCATACAATCTCCAAACAATGTCAACATCCTACAAGTGAGTCTTACACAAAAAAATGAATGGATCCAAAGTCAGGGAATGCAATAAAATGCATTATCATCCCTTTTGGTAAGAGTGATGTTCCTGCTAACTACCCCATCAATAACAATGCCCTAGGTACACACTCAGTGGTGAGAGACCTGGGCACACAGGTTGACAGCAACCTTACCTTTGATCACCACATCTCCACAGTGGTAAAAAGGGCATTCTGTATTGCTTATCTCATAAGTAAGGGCATTGCCTCCAGAAAAGTTATAACCTCTTGTACTCTTCCCTCATCAGGCCAATAATTGCACCTGCAGCAACTGGAGAGACCACAATGGTTTCTCACAAGGAAAATTCAAGGTCTTCAGCAGCTGTCCTATGAGGGTTGTCTGAAATCAATGTCAGTTTATTCTGTTTCATACAGACTACTCAGAGGCGATCTCTGCCTTGCATATAAGGCAATATCTGACTCTGTTTTATTGGAAATGCTGCATATCCGTAAGTCAAATGGTACACGGGTTACTCATTCTAATGGCCTTAACCTGATATGTGACAGTAATAGAACCTGCTGGAAGGACAGATTTGACTCCCAAAGATTACCACACCTTTGGAGCAGACTCCCACTTCATGTCAAGCAGAGCACGTCCTTGGCACTCTTCAAGTACAGTCTAGATGATTGGATGGGTAACTGTAAATTCAGCCCAGGAGTTCCACCTATATCCGTCTTGGAGAGGGGTGATAGGTGCTGATCGTGGTAATAAGAGTAAAACTTGGCTAGGCTTGTAAGGACCCTAGAGTCACTAACCTAGTAACCTCCTATATTCCTATGATCCTAACCATATTAAGAAGTACCTTAAACCACTGAACTGAAAATTGGAAATTTACCCCTGATTGACAACTATGTCTTTAATGGACAGAAGTAGCCTGTGAATGCTTGATGCATACAAGCCTATATAGTACCTTGTAAAATTCCTTGAGGTATTGACCCAAGTTAGCAATATTCTCGTAAATTTGGGATCTGGCTAGGCTTAGTAGTCACCTATAAAAATAAAAGATTGTATATTGGAGGTGGGATTAACAAGTTTTAACATGTTAAAGAAGTGAATGAACTATTATAATCATCTGAAACTTCTCTCACCCTAAGGTCATTTGTAGCTGAAAGATTTTAAGTCAGTAAGACCAACAATCTGACATTAAGTATGTGTGAGTTGAGAGTGTTATATGAATAAGAACGGTAAGCACATTAGAGAGTACAAACAACATATTTAAATGGTAAGGATGATAAGATGGCTAAAGGAGGACAAATCACATGGTCAAAAATTCTAGTAGAAAGTTATTTTATAAAAAAGTGAACAAATGTATTGACCTATTTGTATTTTAACCTAAATAATTATATTAAAAGTGGCTCACCTTGAATTGTACAGAAAGTATTGATTTGGGGTAGTTCAGAGAAGCTGAATGTCCTGCTATCTCATTGCAGTAGATGGACGGATGCTACTATCTCAAAAATGATGCATGTGAAACAGATTGACAGTGCTAAAATAAAGGTAGATGCCCCCACCATGTGAGCTGTGTATTATATGGTGTATATAGTTGAATGGGTGGGAAGACAATATACCTAGTGCTATTAGGTGGGGTAAGGAGACAAATAGATTACATATGGCAGCATTAGTTATAGTAGGGAGTGGTCTTTCCTAACAGCAAGGATGAAATTCATCATTCATGTTGTAATGTGTATGATTTAACCAGTCCTGTTAAAAGGAATATGATATTTAACCAGTTAATTGCAACAAAAGCCCCTTTTGGGATATTACAAGATACACATTCAAATGAAGTAGAACATCAAAAGTTGAAGAGAAAAGCAGTATACTGTGCTAGCAGGAGTAAGTTATAGAGGGATCTGAAGATTTGAAGCAAAGACGTAAATCATTTACATTGTTATGGAGAGCAGAGGATCGCAAAGGTTGCTTAGAGATTATCTGGGGGATACCATAACAATAGCAGGAGTATATCTCCCACCTATATTCAAAGCTTAATTTTTAATAAGGTTACTTTGACTATCATTAGGTTTTATTAGGAGACTTTCTTGATATCTGGAGATAAACGTTTTTTTTAATGAGTCAGAAGTTGTTAGAGGAAAAGGGAGAAATCTTTATCAAAGACAGAGAGATTATGTCAGAGACATTTGGCAGTATTAGGCCTGGATGATGTCTGGAAATGTGCAACTAAATGGAAAGGGGTGCCAAAAAGTAATTACTCCCCTAGACATTCAACTTGGTCTAGAACAGACAAAGTTTGCAAATAAAGAGATAAAGAAGGAAATAAAAGAAATAAATATAGGCCCCTTTGACTTTTTCATGACCATGCACACCTAGTGAAGATTCTGTGTATTCGAAAGGGGGGGAACAATTGGATATACACCAGAGATTCCCATAATACTGCCAGAAGGATAAGAAATTCAGCATTTGGATTAACAAATAGCTGAGTTCATTATTACAGGGTTCTGTGGACTAGGCCATTAAAAGTGAGATGTAGCAAACCAAGAATTAAAGAAAGGGGAGGGCAGAAAGATGTCTTAGGCTTAGGGAAATGGAAGAAATTAGAGAGCTATAGCAGAAAAAAATGCAGACCTCAGTGAAATGAAGAATTGTTAAAAGTTAAGGCATTTACAGGACTCACAGAATGAGAGAATTTTAATGCAAAAGATAGCACCCATGGGTTTCTACTATTATAAAATGCCATGTATCATGAGAGTGCTAGCAGGATGAGTGAGGGAGATTAATTTGCTAAGGTGTTCTAGGAGTGGCGAAGTGAAATCTACAGTGAAGGAAATACTGAAGATTTGTAAGGCCTACTTTACAGATTTAATTACATCAGAAGTGATGATGGAGAATGTGCAAGAAACAATCCAATTGTTTCTGAGGAAGGAGGAGCTGTCAAAAATAGAAGATAGTCAGAAGAATGAACTGCAATATAAACAAAAGAGGGATGAGATTAAATCTGCAATGAGTTAACAAGAGTTATGTAAATCTCTGAGAACAGATGGAATTCCTATTGAAGTACGAATGATGGGGGGAATAGACTGCTAGATATGTAGGAAAAAGCTAATGAATAAGATTTTATAACCAAAGAAGATGCCAGACTCTTGTAAAGGAGGGAGTATAATATTTATACTGAAAGATGGTGGAATGGAGACATGAGGAATCCTAGCTTATATTAACCTATTATAGCTTTGATTCAAGACTATACAATTTGTTTATGGCAATTCTGGCCACAAGACTAGCAAAAATACTACAGGACATAATATATCTAGTTCAATGTGGCTTTATTGGATGCAGAACAAGTTTCAATAATGTAACAAGAACTTTAATAGTAATTTGAGATGCCAGTAGAAGTAGGAGCCAGGTCACAGTCCTTGTCATAGGAGGCAGGTCACAGTCCTTGGCATAGATGCAGAAAAAGTCTTTGATAGGGTGGAATAGAGATTTCTCTTAACAATTTTGAGAAAGATAGGGATGCCAGAGCAACTAGTGGAATATACTCTGAGAAAAACTGTGAAGGTAAAAATAAGATCATGGTTATCTGAAGGAATAATGATAACTAGGGGCACAAGACAGGGACGCCAACTATCCCCCTTTGGTTTTTGCTTTAGCTAGAGCCCTGTGCAGACTTGCTAAGAATTTCAGAGATAGAGGGGTACAAATGGGGACCAAAAGAGATACTGTACAAAGCTGAAAATAGGTTGTTTCACAGAATTTCAAGGTTTGGACTAATCTCAGAGTATAAGGTAAATATAGAGAATTCCAAAGTAATTTTTGTTAATTCTGAAGGGGATGTAACGCCTCAAATTGGGATTTGGATCTCCTATAAAATGGAGGGTATGAAATATATTAGATTTGGTTACAAAATGCTTATGAAAAATCCTTAGATAATTCTTATGAAGAACAATTAAGAAATATATAGCAGAGATTCCAAAAGTGGAAGCATCGAGATCTGGAAACTGATCAAAGGACACAGGTACTGAATTGAAATATGTTGCCCCACATTCTATATTTGGGTCAAGCATTTTGAACTTTCATTGATGTCAGTATATGCATGAGACTGAGGAACTGGGTGAGGCAGTTTTTCTGGATAGGTGCACCACCTACTGTAACCTGGGAGAAAGAGACAGTTCCAAAGGATGAGGGAAGGCTGGCTGCACTTGAGTTACCACAATACCTTCAAACAATTCAGTGGGTCAGACTGGCACAATGTCAAGACAACATCTATCATGTGGTATGGAAGGACATGATAAAGAACAGACATCGGTGGTTAGATAAAAAAGTCATGTGGCAAGCCTTTTTGGGGGGGTATCCAAAGACAGTGAAGTATGCCATATTAGCTACTGTAAAGATAGACATATGCATGAACTTTAGAATGATCTTTTAAAAGCAATTTTGCAGATAAGGGCAAGAGTGGAAGTTTGGAAGAACAACAACTATGTACACAGATGGAGGGGGAAATGCACAGAGATTAAATATCGGAATCGGATCCTAGTGGGGAAGAGTGAGGAGCTGGGAATACGTCTGTCATATCTATAATCTGGACAGCAGTTAGAATTGATCTATACTAGATTAAGGAGGAGGTGGAAGGGACTAGTTAGGTTACTACTTAAGCAGAGTACCCTGAAATGATTAAATAGCTAATGCAGCTGAGAGATGGGCAGCTGCACATTTACACTTGACAGGACAAATAACAAAAGCAAAAAAAAAAACAAATGCAACCAGATTAACAGTGAGTACATTTAGATGTGAAAGGTGGGGAGATACTTCTAGAGGATGTGATTAACCAAAAGATTAGGAAATGGTTAGTACACTTTCAAGCAATATGATCAGGAGCAGGAAATTTTGGATATTTGAGTGTAGGTGCCTGCACAAATATTTATATATCTCGATCATGATAGCTTGGATGTTTAGATGGGCAAAAATTAGTTGTTGGAGATGTAATAGACAAGAATAACTGTTCATATTAGAGTGTAAGATCTCATTATAGGTGTATAGTATTTTGCAGATCCACAAAGTCCTCATTAGTGACAATCTTATGTAAGAGAGCAGTGTCTCATGGGAGACAGGAAGAGTACTTCCACATGTATGTCCGTACGTTAATTTTCTTTTTTCTGAGCTGCATAACTCTGGATGTGCAAAATACTACCTCATAGGCTTATAGGTAAGTACTAGGCTGCAGAATCAGTTAACACACCATTGGTGGAAGTTCAGGTGGATGTAAAAGATCCCATGGCACTTATCAGAACAGGGGAGTTACTGATATAACACATCAGATTACTATACACACAGTGGTATACTAATACTATAGGGTCAATTATACTGCATACACTTAAAGATAAAAACTTATCTACTCAAAACAAACATGTCAATTACCCTCCACACCCATTTGTCTGCAGTATGTGGTCAGTTTAAGAATCACACTGTCACTATCCTACAATTTACTACATAACAATTCTTTACATCTGTTGGTTCATATGACCCAAACAGCACTCATTCATATGCTTCCATCTTATCCCACTTATCAGGATATAAGACATGAGCTACCATTTCCATATACAACTTTTAAAGCAATCATACAAAAATTCTGCATTAACTTTTATTTACATATCTCTTGAAGACTTCTACAATATTCTAACCAAGCATGTTCAATTGTTTCTGCCACTTGACATGTTACACATTCTTTCATTCTTCTGTTTATATTTCATTTGACTCTCAACATGTAATTTCGGTACTTGCGTATTATCGCAACCACATTTTTGCGGTTGCCAAATTGGCATACTAGAAAGGAAACGAGTGCGGGAAACACTACAAAGTGTTTTGGTAACTCATTACTGCTAAGGAATACGTTTAGATTACCTTGACGCTGACAAATTACTGAACAATTACGCTTCTTGTTTTGCATGCATTACACACATGCACATTTGAATTGACATGGCTGCTGTCTTACTAATGAAAGGAATGCTTGCACTGTGAGGAACGAATCCTGAGAATAAAAAGACAGAGGTAGGAATCATGCTTTTGGTAAACTATTTATTTCTTACAAGTTGTGAACACGATTGAAAATATCCCTTTCAATGTCAAACTTGCAGTAACTGATGCTTTTCTAAAGGGGAGGGTGGATTATGTGAACAGCTTATTCTGGGATTGGTATGCAATCTGTCGAGTGTGAATACACTTTATGAAATCCACACAGACCAAAGAGGTGTGCAGTGTTTTAAGTGTTAAACTGCGCAAGTAACAGGTATTTTGTTCCTCCACACTCATGAAGGGGGTGGCATTTTTTTTCAAAGTCCTTTAAACCATCGTTTATGAAAATGTCAGAGGTGCATGTTGGTGATTGATATTCTCTCTCAGGCATTAAGAAGTGTCAGAAGCAGCAGTCACAATTGTGAGCGCTGTATTCATTGCCTGACATCAGTAAAACACGCTACCCAATTTCTTATTTCATTCTTATTCCTCTTCCAAGCCCATCACCAATATCCCAGAAGACTTCTTAACAGTTTTGTTGACCCTTTTAAATTTAGGGATTATTTGAGTGAAACAAGAGCAATGGTTGCGTTAATACGTAAGTACCGTAATTTCTTTAACATCAATCCCCATAAAAATCTTTCATTTTTCAGACAGCTTTATTTAAAAAAAAAACTAAATGCACAAGTATCAGACTCTTTAAATAGACATCCCTCAATTCAGTAAATATATTTAAAAAAGAAAAGCACAAGCCAGCTAGTTTAAAAACTCAAATTATGGTTGAATGAGAGCTAACATTATCTAAGAAGTCCTTATGGTACAGCAACAAAGGATTTACAGGAGGACCATTTCTTATGTGTCTTCTGATTAATGATGGGTTTTCAGAGTTAAACTCAAGAGATGCCTGTGCCTCTAGGAGTATGTATAAATCCATATAAACAGGAGAGTTGGTCTTTACCGTTTGTTCATACATTTCTTAGCCTCCAAAAGCAAAAGATTTATCATACTAACGTGTGAATAACAAAAATTAGGTTAAGCTGGAATCCCAAAAGAAATAACCTATGCAATGATTAAGTATCCAGGTCATATAAAGTCACAAATTTGTTGAAGCATCCACTTAAACCCCAAATGAGTCAGGCAATCACAGAATATATTACCCCAGTCTTCAAAAACCCCAGACTAACCCCTCCAACAGGAAAAGTCGACCACAGAAAAAATTCTATTTAATCCAGCAGGCATATGACAATAATTAAACTGGCACTGCCAGTAAAAAAAAAAAATCAGAAATTTCATGAACAAAGGCATACCCCGGGATTCATGAAGCTCGGCGCAAGGCCGGCGTAAGGCCTGCGCCGGCGGTGCATGGAATATCCGGCGCAGTAGCGCCATATACATATTAATGAGAGTGCACCGGAATCACAGACACGTGCGTAGTGTACGTGAGCGAGCCCAGGTAGGATCGTCTGGGCGTGTCTAAGCCGGCATGAGGTGAGCAACCTAATGTGCTGACAGCCACGGTCCGCCCACAATAGTAATGGCAGCAGCCAGGTCCCGTGCAGAATGAAACGCACGTACAGTATGCAACATAGTCCCCGTTCCAAATTAGCGGAGAAGCAAATAGAAGCCACGAAGGCATAAGTGTACCCGTCCAAGGAGCAAAGGATACGCATAAGACCGCCTTCGTCCCGCAATGCACTGTCAGTGTTTACACTCAGAGAAGGTGTACAGCCGCATGTCAGCGCCGCACCGACATAGGAGCAGCGACTAAGGTCACCACCTGTCCCACTTTGGTTGGGCATGTCTCTCCATGGAGAGTTGTGTCCCGAAAAAGCGTATTAGAAATGGCTGATGTGCTACGATTGTAGGACACAATGATATCCTATGTAATGTAATGGTAGCATGAATTGGTTATTTCTGTAACAGAAATACCGAAATGACACAATAAACAGAATAAGCAAGGAAATTGCCACAATAATAAGCAAATTATTTAGGCAAACAAGTGAATTTCTATGCTATATAGTGACCGTTTGTATGTGTCGGCCTGTAAAGGCAGATGTGAGTCCCGGAAATATCCCAGATCGGAAAATGGAAAAGGTGGAAACCCCAGCAGCGACATGGGCATGGTCACCAGGGTTACCTGCTGTCCCAAAGTGCCATGGACAGTCCCTGATTGGACAGTCGTGTCCCTGCAACAATCGTAAAATGGAAAATGACCTGCGATCCCCTGCCACGCAAATTCCGCAATATACATGTAAATAGTAGCATAAAACATATACATTACGGTATGGAACACAGACATGGCATAAGAAAATAAATAAGGAACCCAACCGCTTACAGAATAGGCTCATAGTATGGCAAACAAGTGAAGTTCTGTCTACTGCACTAGCCCTGGGTATGTGTAGTCCTGCAAATTTCGAAGTGTCCACATAACATGCCCCACTATGGGCATTGGAAAAGGTGCCAACCATAATGGTCACAAGCAGTAGTGACAGTACATAGCCGGGTAGCTGTGCCGACATAACAACAGTAAGGAAGCAAGATACCCCAAACACAGGCAAACATGTGCATAGCAACATATCCCAGACCCAGCAACGTCTCTGTTGCATACACTGGATGGTGTATGATGAAGTGTAATATCCAGAAGCAGAACCCATGCATTCGGATGTACTACACAATAGCCTCATTGTACATGTCAGTCACACCCATGTATACCCCTGCACCCAAACCTGCTAGCATCCGTGTGCAGCTATACAACCACACACAATGTGCATACCTGAACTGTGGTAAGATGTTTGTGTTAGGCAATGCCACAGCGGGCAAATCATTACCCACATGTCAGCAACCCACCGCAGGTACAGATATGTAAATGGCTGCATGTGAATGTGTCAGCAGAATGTGTACATCCGGCATGTAGTATGTACCCGTCCAAACCATCTAGGTTTGCATACGACACGGTGCACATAAGTGTACACATGTGGACAAGTCGGGTCGTTGGACCACCGCATCGGCGATTATCTTTGCAGTGAAGTCGATCACATATAGCGGAACAGGTGCCTAACACACAGGACATCCTAACAGGGTGCTACAGGCAAAGAAGGGGAAACTGGGACATCACATGTGGAGATAAGCGTGGCTGGACGGACAAATACACACGGTCAAGGTAAAGGATGGAACAACATGCATATGGCTGGATGGATGTTGTTCGTAAAATATATAGAAACACATATGAAGTTCCAGTTTACACTCGAAATACTATATAATGTATTGAATTGTACCGTACAATATGGCAGCAGAACTAAGCCTGCATGTAATTGGTGAAGCTAAGCTGTACTGTGATGGAATTCTGAACCTGGCAGTAAGCAGGACAGCAGGCTCATGTCTGTCATCATTAATTATTTGCTGGGTTACAGAACAATAAATGTATGTACATGCATAACAGCACTCCTTCCCCAGAGGAGGATGGCCTTGTGAGCTCAATGGAAGATAGCAGTACAACTCCCTACCAGACAGACAAAGCATCGTATTAAGAAATTAACTGTCCACTGTATCGTAACAGTCTAGGGTCCTTGAAACAGCTACAATCACAAAAGGATACTGTAATGTACAAGGTGCCTTGCAAGGCTGTGTTATTCCCATGAGAAAACAATTTAAAAGCACGAGCCCAGCACCCACGTATGTATAGACTATTGCGGACCATAGTGATGGAAATGCCCTGTGACCGACCACGTCAGTAAGGTGGGCAAAAGCTGATTGTAAACACTATATAAAGAAACTGCTTACTGTATAGAGTCAGACAAAACTCTCATACTTGGACTGTACATTATTTAGCCTGCCTGTGTACACTACTAAAACTGTCCGAACCCGAGCCTCCTGTGTTATCGGCTGTCACTTAGAAAAGCCTACTGATAACTACAGTCTGGTTGTAACAACTTATTTCACATCGTGATCCTTGTAATCCGGAATTCCCTTGGTAAGCTACAGGTCAGAGTGCATGGCTGGTTAGACATGTACGCTGGAGAATATGCATAAATGGTTCTTCTTGAATGAAAAGACCTCCGACTGAATTGTTGTGTGTAAAGAGGCTGTTTACTGTCTGATCTGTGGCTGAAAAGCGGAAAACTGGATCCCAAGAAGAAAGCGTGCAGCCTTAAACAGGAGGCCCAGGTAAGGAGTGTCTGCCTTTTTGTGTCTATTGTAGATCAGGGACCAGACTACATTGTGTTTCTGTTAACAGTACTGATATCGGGTCGAAGACCTGCCCACATACTGTTAAATCTGAACATAGGTCAGGGGAACACACAGCAGAGTAAATAGTGAATGTAGACACTACAGTGGATACAGGGAAGGAGACACACGTGTTATGACAGAAGGTGCGTAGCAGTCGTGTAGAGGATATGGGAGATTATTGAAGCAACAGATCATGTGATCCGCGTTTGACGGGTGACGTGAAGAATATGCAATCGCAGAGAGCACATAATGTGAGTTACGCAGCAAAATGGGGTAATAAATATGACATTGATGGTATATTAGGCAACATACCGTTACTGAAACATTGTAATCGCTGAAAATTTGATGCATATGTTCCAAGGTAAACACCTGTTCCACCCTGAGAGGGATATGCCCTCTCTGGCCAGCCGTGTCCTGTAAATAAACCGAACACATGTCAAATGTCCTGATATCTCAGGACAAACATTTCCCAGATATATATCAAAATGGTAGCATAAAACAGTAAATTTGTATGTGGAACAGCAAAATATAATAATAAACAGAATAAGCAACTGAAATGCTACAACAATTGGTCGCTCACCTGGCAAAACGTGAATACCTGTCCTATGTACTGGCCATGGGCATGCATTTTCCAGGCAAATTACACGTTCCGAACACTAATGTCCCACATTGTGCATTGGAAAAGGTGGCAGCCCTAAGATGTGCAGGCGACAAAACAGCGACAATTGGGTATCCGTCATGCACATCGGTGGACTGAGGTAGTGTACTGAAGGGAATAGAACACTACAAATGGCTAAGCATCATACGTACACAGAGAAGATCATAATACAGTAGTACCGATCGCCCCCCCCCCCACAACACCCTACCACCGCAGATACCACATGCAGGATATTAAGCGGGAGGGCAGGCTGAGTCCCCACACGTTATCCTGTGGCAACAGAGGTAGCATAACGAACAAATGTAATAGAAGCTATCGAAACCACATCCCGAACACGTAACATACCTAGGGACACCGGTAAGAACACAGTACTACAACAGAGTGAGGATATCTGTCAATTAATTGAAGTACCGAACCATCAGGCAGGACAGGAAGGCCAGGACCCAACCCCGTGGCGTATAGACCGTGGACACCAGAAGATATCTGCAAAGTCATAGAGAATTCCCCATCCACAAAGTAATCGCTATTCACCATGCAATACCCTGTATCTCCTGACCCGGAAACCAAAAGGGGAATGGCGGATGGTACAGTATGTATAAGCTGTAAATCATGTAAGAATACTTAGGGTAGCGTTGGTGCCAGACCCACACACTATATTCAATGCAATGAACATGCCACAGAAGTATCTTACCGTGGTACATATAAGCTATGCTTACTTTGCAATACCTATACATCCACATAGTCCGTATTGCTTTGCTTGTACAGTCAGGGTGACTACTGGTCAGCGGGGCTACTGTGAAAGTACAACGATATTCTCACAGGGGATGGCTAGCTACATTCCGGTGTCAACTCCACCCGGGGCCAGTCAAGCTCCACTTTAATTGGATGATATTCTGCTTGCGGCCCCTACCCAGCAGCAATTTTAGGAAGATACAATAGCATTATTGAGATAATCAGCAGAACAGGGACATAAAGTAAGCAAGCATAAATTGCAACTACAGAGAATACAGGTCAATTACCTGGCATATCTGGTATCCAAGTAGGGTAGAACATCACATGGCGATAGGAAGGTAGCAATATAATAACCACCCAAGCCAACTAACAAGAAGGGAATGATGTCGTGTCTGGGCCGACTAACACATGTTAAATCTGGATACCAAACAATGCTGTGCAATCCGCTGTATTGTTTGCCTTAACCTTTAATACACCTATGGCAGCACAACACATAGTACACGGATTACAGTAGCAGAAACAGCGTTATGCAGACTAGAGCGATTGATAGCCTCAACAGCTGTAGTGGGTCTCGTGAATAATCATAACACATGTTGTCAGACCGTAGATTGTAAGCGGAGATATATGGCGTCAGTCTTGATGCAACAGCAGGGAAGTAAGCAACGCTAAATAGCTGACTACTCATTGCAGTTGGACACTGTGGCATGGTCACTGCCACATTGTGTACTGAGCAGTTGTTGTAGCACCCATGGCAGTACAGGCCCGGCCGTAATGTTACTAGACCACCCTCTCACTGTGAGAATGTGTCATGCAGTTGCGATCAATCTGCTGCAAGAGAAGATAGAATTCCTGACTCGTGCTACACATTTGTCATGTCTGACCATACCACTGAGTCAACCTCACATGGTGATTGAGCGTTGTACAACATGAAACCTATCAACGTCACGTCTGACACCTGTGTATGGCACACCACACAGTTGCCTATACGAAATGGATTAAATAACTACACACAGACATGATAACACTGATATACCCTTAGATGATGCAGAGGTGACAGTTAATGTGTACGGATCATGTAGACAGAGCCCTACAGGAGCGAAGGAAGTAGTTTATGCAGTAGTTATTGATAATGACACTGTAGACGGCCAAACCCTGCAGCATAACGTGTCTGCTCAAGCAGCAGAATAGATAGCTTTAACACGTGCCTGTACTGTAGCGGAAAAATGATGTGTGGACATAGTCATTCTGTTGTCTGTGCAGTGCATGTTTATGAGCAGCAGTGGAAGAATAGGGGAATGATAACATCCATCGGTAAACCGATTAATCATGCGCATACGAACCTGAATGCATTAGACTACATGCAGTTACCCACTGAAGTAGGTAATTGTAAATGTGCAGGGCATAGAAAGCAACAGGATAACAGTAGGAAAGGTGAGGCATGAGCTCATGCACCTGCAAAACAAGCAGCGTCACAGTTGGAAAGTGTCTGTGTGAATGAGGAATGACAAACCTCAGACTGTTTAGATGTAGAAACTGTACAAACAATGCAAACAGCAACTACGAAAGCAGAAAAGCCGCCGTGGTTATGCCGAGGAGCAATCCTTGAACACGGACTGCACATATCCACAGTGATAAAGCCAATATTAACGTCTAAGATATTCAGATATGCGGCTTTGTGGAGCCACGGGTAGAGACATGTCTCAACAGGGGCGATGGTACATTTGGTTAACAGAATACCCCTAACATACGGAATGACGAACCACATACAAACCTCATGAGCAGCGTGTCACGTTTGCCGTAGATATCATGCACAGGGAGTATTTAAACCGAAGGGAGTGAGTTTACCTACACCACCCTAACCGTTCTGTACTATTTGTATGGAATTCATACATTTGCATAAATGTGAAGGGAACAAATACTGTTCAGCGATTACACATATATATAATCAAAATGGGTAGAAGCATTCCCAACCAGTAATCCGGATGCAGCAGCAGTGGCAAAGGTGCCAGTAAAATTAAGTATCCCTAGATCTGGCATGCTGTAAAGAAGCTACAGTGACAGTAGAACACATGTAGTTAACCAGACAATCACGCTACCTGGAGGATTACTTCGTATTACCATGAATGTCAATTGCATGTACAACCCACACTCAGCACGACTGCTGCCGCCGTAGAATGGGATCGAGAAATAAGTAGAGGAGTTTGGTGGGTGACATCCAGGCGAGTTACATCAGCTGTCTACCTCTAGCATTGCTGAGCATGACAACAGTTCCAAATGTAAAGTGCTGCACCCACTTGAAGTAGTATGTGGAATGGCATATCATGTGCCAGAGTGGAAAGCTGTCATACCTGCGGAGGCGGAGGTCGATGACTCAGTAGTAGGTGACATGAGAGGATTGTTAACTAGTAACACTGTGCTTCAGTTAAAGTCTGTTACAGATAAGAGCAAGCGAAGGCGGAAGCATAGCTGACACCAGTATCCTGTGTGTATCTCACTCTTATCCATAGAACAGTATTGCCAAGTGGACAGTCCGATTGTCTGTACGGGTACTCTTGGCATCGCCTACCGCAGTAAAGTTTGCAGAGAGGTCGTCCTGGGTCCACCTCACATTTCTCAAACTGGTAAAGGATATCAAGTCTGATTGACATCTTGTAGCTGATATACCAAAGAGACCGAATCACACGGCGAAGACTATATAACAATACAAAGCAACCCCAAAGACATTTATGTTTGCTGTCCTAATGATTATACACCTATTAACCATGTTTGTGTTTACGTCACAATTTCTGGGACCTTACCTGCATATAACTACACGGATACAAATACTGATACGTGATCAACTGGTCACAGAGTGTCTTCCACACTTCAACAGATACCTAGGCATGATGCGTGTGCATATAGAGACTAGGAACACTTTAAATTGCTGTGTTTGTACTGCCATACCTACATCATATGGAGGACTTCCGATGCATGTTGTCCCCTTGGGGATAGATTGAGACTTGTGAATATCTACACTTTGATACAGGTTCTGTGAGATCACAGGACAACGTGGCAATGTACTTACCTGTTACACAAAAAGGAATTGTATGTTATCATAAACATGGTACAGTTTCAGTTGGTGGGAGTATTTGTAACATAACTGTGTCTTACGAATGTCATATAACAGCCAAAGATCACAGTACAACTTGTAGCACCATTCCTAATTTGTATTGAAACATCATGAGAACAATGTTGAAGGATGTGCAGAAACATCCTGAATTGTATAAACATTCCTCTGTTAGAGACAGGAATTTGTTACATGCAGAGGTAACCCGCATCAGTAATAAAGTAGAATATAGTTATGTTGTTTGTGGGAAATAAGCATAGCAATGGTTACCTGGGAATTGGTCCGGCAGTTGTTATTTGGGTTATCTGGCTCCAGTCACATGACATACTGTACAATTGCCTGTGGGTGCGAAACGAACTATAACACATATAGCTCGAAGAACTGGGAACACAGTCGAGAAACCTACTAATCCAGTGGGTGAAATGGAAGCTGTTCTGACATGTCAGTCCTCTGCAAGAGATAAAGGAATACCGATTCATATGGACTTCAGTGACAGTGTCACAACCTGGGCTGGAACACCCCCAGCTTCTGGAGTAGTGAAATCAATCAGGGAACAGAGGAAGTTATCAAAAACTGTTGGAGGAAGGATCAATGTGAGTACCCGCTCCTGAACATGTGACTGATGAACTGGATGCAATGAGAACTGTTGTGTCACAAAATGTAATAGTGCACGACTGCACCGTGGCGCTGAGAATTGGTACGTGCGCGCTTACTGAAGAAGATCGCTGTGTCCAACTACCACATGAAGAGACCAAAAGCAACGCCCACCTACAGGTAATATAGCAGGTGTCATCCATGGCGGAACCAGGCCCAAACCCACTGCGAACCATTTCCACAAACCATTGGGTGGATGGGGTCAGTCATACTGAATATCATGATTGCCATTTGTGTTGTTCTGCTCATATTGGGAGCATGTGTCTAGTGCGGGATACTGTGCATGTAAGTATTAGTCAGGGACTCTGGCAACATACCTGTACCCGACACTATGTATCAAGACCTGTAGTGGTATTTGTCAATAGAAAATGCAATCCTACTTGCAATGTACATCAAATTACTTGCCTAGTTAAACGTTCCACAGAGGAAGGCGCCAGGGAATGAAATAATGTTGTATATGTCTCTGGATAGAGTAGAAGCAATCAAAGGAGGGAGAATGTTAGCAAAATACATATTTAAACATAATATGACGTGCAACTTTAGAAGCTAATAGTGTATAATGCATATTATTCTACCTGACAATATAGCAGTACAGCTTCTCATGCATGTAATTGCTTGTAGTGTAGCTGCAGTGTGATTGAAACCTAAACCTAGCAGTAACCAGTGCAGCAGGTGTATGTCAGTCAGCATTAGTCATCTGCTCGGTTACAGAATAATACATGTATGTACAGGTATATCTGTCATCCTTCTACTGAGGAGGATAGGCTTTTGAGCTGTAACACAGAGTACAGCTGCTCAGCAGAGAGACACAGGAACCTAGTAGGACACGCCGTGAGGACTGAATATGAACAGTGTTGCAACCGTGTCAGAGCAGAACTTACCAAAGTACAGTCTAACTGAATATGTGGCTCGCAAGGTTGGGCTATCCCGTGGGAAAACATGTAATAAGTATTACCTGAGCACTGTTGTAGGAATACAATGTTCTGTACTCTAGCAATGTAAATGCCTTGTGACTGACAACATCATTAATGTGTGTAAAAGATGATAGTATACAGAATGCTCATACAGATGTAACATGTATAGAGTTGAACAGATGTCTAAACTTTGACTGCATACTCCTTTGCCTCCTGCTGCACAGTAATAAAATGTTATTAATCCCAGCTTCCTGTGTCAATAAGTGTCATGTTGAAAATACGAATGAGTGTTACAGTTTGATTTAAAATACTTAATTGACAGATGTTTACGTTCTAGCATTGGAATAGGTCAAGACAAACATCACAATGTCCATGTGTACCACATACACACAGCCAGTAACACGCAGTAGTAGTGCATGAAGGCATACACGACTGTGGGAATAGTACAGGACATATGGCACGTGCCAAGTGCAGATGCATGACACAAACACCAGGATGGGTGTCCCTGCAAAGAGGAACATGTGCCAACTACACCTCCCACAGATGTACTGGCAATAAAAACACATGGCAAACACACAGACACACTACCGTCCAACACATGACTGCAGAGCCTGGTCAAACACCAACATGAAGCATGCACAAACAGGGACATGAGTAATGTTTGCCTTAACACCCCCATAGGCCAAAGAAGAATAGAATGGACATATGCATGTAATGCTGTGAAGGTTGTGTGGTAGTCCTCAGTATCACAGTGTTAGGGACACAGATACACTGTCATCAACTGTGACGTATGTGCAGCGTACACAGCATACCTGCATGTAATACAGAGGACAATCATGTGCCACAGAAATATACAGTGGCGAAAGACTATAGTGGATAGACAATTGTACATGTGACAAACTATGAATATAGGTTCACACGTCCATAGGTACAGGGTAGGCCATCGTCCCAGGCCCAGCCATAATACTACACCATAGTTAGGATGACTTTGCCAACCTTCTGTGCTTCAGATGAAATACCCATGATATTGCTGTATCTCCGTCAAGCAGTGATAATGATGTAATCCCTGGCCTATACCTGCAATTCTCCATCCAATGGACAACATAGCTGCGAACAAGGCTAGGAAGGATGTCTGTCTCACATGTACTGTGATGTAGATCCACAGCATAATGATTGTCTGGGTGATATATGTGTCACCCAAACACATACCATGAATGACCGTGACAGGGTAAATGTCACCTGCCCTAGTGATTCTGAGGGATGCGGATACAGTAGGTGAAGCATACACATGACATATGGGTTGACATGGCCTTGTATGTCAGGCACAGGTCAACACCAAACAGCAGGTATGTGTCGTGATGTGGCAGGGGTCCTACATGTGGGGCAGCATTACACAAAATGGTGTCATCCGGCATCTGTACAACGATCAACCTATGTGGGCTTCCCAGCTGCTGTAGGTGTATGGTCAGATACAGTCTGAATGGGGCAATGTAGTAGATCATAGGTGTAACACATAATGGGTACAAGGGAACAATGACCTAGCCTGATGTAGATGTGAATCCCTGCACCAACAGGTGGGCAATGTAGAAGACCCACACAACCACGATAGCAGCGTGTGTGTGGAATGAATGGTGACCGTCCAACACTGTCCCCTGATTCCTGGTAATCACCCCTGTGCTGAGTGGACAGCCACCTATATGCTGGACAGGGGTGACCTAGTACTTCTCCACAGGTATGATGTTGCATGTCGTTGCATTTAGCTGTGGGACATGTCCCCTGACAGCAGATATGCATACCTGGGAGGCCCCTTGAAGGATATCTGTGTCAGATGTCTGTCCCACTATGGCACCTGTTTTGCAGTTATCTACAAACACTGTTGCCCATAGCACCCCTGTGTGTGCCTGTACCGTGAAGATGTAGGTGTATGACAGGAGTGCACACATGGAAGGGCCCCATGGGACACCACTTCTGACAGGCAGTAGGTCTGATATGCTGCCAGCAACTATGACCGTGTGGGTTGTGTCACATAGACAGTTTACAACACATTCTGTGATGTGCGTGTTCACATCCCAGCCAATGGGTTTATCAGCGATACCTGAGGGGTAATGTGATGAAGGGCTTTGCCAGGTCGAGGTAGGCTGTATGGACGCAACACCCCCATCAGTGGCATGGCGACTGTCCTGAAAATGTCAACCATGCTTTAAAGGCATGAACCGCCCCTGAACAAGACAAACCGTGTGTGAGGCAAAGTAAGTATGTCCCCTATGCAGTCATGTACGAGCCACAGTATGATCCCTCCCCATGTCTTTGCAGATAGGTCTCCTCAGGGTAATGGGACAGTAATAACCAGCCTCAGTGGAGGTATTGGCCTCCTGACGTGGGACTACAGTTGCCATGTGACACAACCTGGGTACCCTACCTGAGGTGAGGCTACAAAGAAATAGCTGTCCTAACTGTGGGTCCAATTCATAACCGAGATAGTGGAGTACACAGCGGGGTCACCAGCTGGTCTCATCGATGCTATGTCCACTACCTTGGAGAGAGCATGTCCCACCTGTGTGTCACAGAACATTTGGTGACCACAAACCAGTGGTACACACATCTCCTCATGTGTGGGGGAGGGTGTGGAGATGTCCTCACTGGACTTGTCAGCCTGTATGTTGGCAATGTGTGTATGTTGAGTAAACCCCACCTCTATGTGAACCCAGTCAGAGCATATGTGGGACTGAGCTCCCAGGTGTCCAGCATAGCAACTGAAGGTGGTATGATTGTTAGCCAGGTCCATGTAGGTATATCTGTGGAATGTGCCCTGGACTATTTCATGACAGTGTGTAGGTCTACACATATGATGACCAAGGGTGTCACACCTCACAAGGTGTCTGCTCCACCTTGTAGTAGCCACCTCCTCGTGTTGTACATTTTGTGTATGGCTGGGGTACACCACACTGGATGCATGGCATTGGTACAGTGAACCACAGTTGGGTAAGTGAATGACTGGCTCATGCAGTCCTGTAGGTACTGGTAGATGGCAAATGTGATTGATGCAGTGGCTGCCGTACCATCGACCACTGGCTCAGGGTCATTAAAGGAGACCACAGTACTGCGCAGTATTGTGTAGTCTGCCTCTGAGCAAGCAATGTGTATGGTAACTGGCAACACTCACAGCAACGGATGCCAAAAGCAGAAGCCAATGTCCAAATAACATAGATCAACTTCTGCATGACAATATGTGTTATCATACATGTATTGACATGTGTCTGCCAATTACATTTGGAAATGGCGGTAAGACTGGCCTAAAGTTCCCATGATGTACACAGTCTGGGGTGTTGTTCCGACAATAAAGTGGCAATACCTCCCAATCGTGACCTCTGGGTATGGTATGAAAGTGGTTGTTAACCTGCAACATTGGATGTATAGCATTGGTTTCTGGTGTCGGAAGACATGGTTCCTGTAGCACAACACAGTATGGGTAGTCAAGCACACATACACGATTGCTGAACACACAGCATCAGTGAAACCCACTGCTCACAAGGACACAGTCCGACAAGCTCTACACTTTACATATGCACAGTGGTGTCCATTGTAGGACCCAAGAATTGTGGAAAGAATCGAATTATGTCTTATTTCAATGCGTACCTGAAATCATTGTCGTCACAGGTACACATATGCACATAGCGTGTTTAATGTTGCTGATAGCTGTCCATGTAATGCAGCACAGATGCACAGAAATACCCAGGGTACTGGGTCCATAGAACTGCGTCCACATCACAGTTACGCACACATGACGGATGTGTAATGGGTACTGTAAATTGTTGCAGTCAAGGGATTCTGGGTATGTAGACTCTGTGCTCGGTGTTGTTTCGCAGGCAATCCCTTCTCCCGCCCCGTGGGAGGGATGTGTCGTAGCACCTGCCTTACTCTCCGCTAATAATGCAAACCATACTCCGGAGAATGCTAAATGGAGGTGTTGAATGTGTACAGCCCTATACTAGTGTCCAGTAGGCAATTGTCATGGATGGACACCCGTATGGCCAGGATGGCACCCACAACTGCAAACCGGGTAAATGACATAGCCGTGGTAAGGCATAACACAGGAAATACACATAGGGACTACAGTTGACATTCCACATACAAAGCGGACCCTCGTGCCAACACCGGCGTACACAGCACTCAGTCTGCCAGCAACAGACTGAGGAGCACCACTACCGTACAGCGGAACAGATGTGCGACCTGTGGAACACATACTAATGGCACACACACAGCGTCACGTGGGATGTGTAAACTATGGCATTCCACCTACGAAGACAACATGGTTGAATGATTACATAGGTAATCATCATGTTCGGTGGTGTTATATTGGAAATACAGTGTCGGATATGTCCCATTGGGACGTCTGCGGTTTATATGGAGCATTTGCTAACCAGCATCTTTGGATGTATGTCATTTGTCCACAGTACTAAATCACCTGGTTATGTAGCACCATGTGGAATGGGTAGTCCAACAGACATCCGCGATTCCTGAACACACAGTATCAGTGAAACCCACTGCTCACAAGGACACAGTCCGACAAGCTCTACACTTTACATATGCACAGTGGTGTCCATTGTAGGACCCAAAAATTGTGGAAAGAATCGAATAATTTCTTATTTCAACGCGTACCTGAACTCATTGTCGTCACAGGTACACATATGCACCATAGCGTGTTTAATGTTGCTGATAGCTGTCCATGTAATGCAGCACAGATGCACAGAAATACCCAGGGTACCGGGTCCATAGAACTGCATCCACATCACAGTTCCGCACACATGACGGATGTGTAATGGGTACTGTCAATTGTTGCAGTCAAGGGATTCTGGGTATGTAGACTCTGTGCTTTCGGTGTTGTTTCGCATGGCAATCCTTCCTCCGCCCTGTGGGAGGGATGTGTCGTAGCACCTGCCTTACTCTCCGCTAATAATGCAAACCATACTCCGGAGAATGCTAAATGTAGGTGTGGAATGTGTACAGCCCTATACTAGTGTCCAGTAGGCAATTGTCATGGATGGACACCCGTATGGCCAGGATGGCACCCACAACTGCAAACCCGGGTAAATGACATAGCTGCGGTAAGGCATAACACAGGAAATACACATAGGGACTACAGTTGACATTCCACATACAAAGCCGGACTGTCGTGCCAACACCGGCGTACACAGCACTCAGTCTGCCAGCAACAGACTGAGGAGCACCCGCTACCGTACAGCGGAACAGATGTGCGACCTGTGGAACACATACTAATGGCACACACACAACGTCAAGTAGGATATGTAAACTATGGCATTCCCACCTATGAAGACAACATGGTTAAATGAATGCATAGGTAAGCAACATGTTCGGGGGTGTTGTATTGGAAATATAGTGGCGGATATGTCCCATTGGGATGTCTGAGGTTTATATGAAGCAGTTGGTAACCAGCATCTTTGGATGTATGTCATTTGTTCACAGTACTAAATCAGCTGGTTATGTAGCACCATGTGGAATGGGTAGTCAAACAGACATCCGCGATTGGGAACATACACCAGCAGTGAAAAGCACTGGGCAGGTGGACACAGTCCAGCAACATCTAACTTGACATATGCACATCGGTGTCCATTGTAGGACCCAAAAATTCTGTTCAGAGAATGCCTGCTAGCTTCCTGCATTACTCATGTGACCTAATTGTCGTCACCACGTCACAGGTACACATAGGCACGCATAGCGTGTTCAATGTTGATGATAGCTGTCCATGAACTGCAGCACACATGCACAGAAATACCCAGGGTATCGGGTCCATTCAGCTGCGTCCACATCACACTGCAGCACACATGAAGGATGTGTAATGGGTACTGTCCACTGTTGCAGTCAAGGGAGTCTGGGTATGTAGAATCTGGCCTCGGTGTTGTTTCGCAGGCAATCCTTTGTCCGCCCGTGGGAGGGGCGTGTCGTAACACATCGTCACTCTCCGCTAATAATGCACACCATACTCCGGGAATGCAAAATGCAGGTGTGAAATGTGTACAGCCCTATACCAGTGTATAGTAGGCAATTCACATGGATGGACAAGCGTATGACTAAGATGGCACCCATAACTGCAAATCCGGTGGAATTACACTGCCGTAGTAAGGCATTACACAAGTCATACACATAGGGACTACAGTTGACATTCCCCATACAACAAACACAGACAACCAGCCGATGAAGTCCAAAGCAAAGACGAGGTACTGTAGGGACCGTCAGTGACCAACCAGAGCACACCAAGAATTAAAGGCAGTCACCATAGTCTATTGGAGCCCACCGTCTGCTTCATAAGCAGACTTATTCAGACTACATACAATGCAGTCCAACCTACTACATTTACAAGCATTAATTGGTCGGTACATTAGATGTGCTAGGTACTAATTACATGCCTTAAAGGCAGACAAGCGAACAAACCTTACTTGGGTTACACATCCCACACAGTGAGGACATCAGACATTGCTTCGAAAGGTACAGTCTTCATCGGAAAATAGAAATATATGTACATATATGAAACATGAACCAACATAAAATGTTTTCCAAATGTCTGACTGTGTAAGATACATATATATGTCCTACGGATTGTGCCAATATATTAACAGAACTGCAGACACCTAGTAATATAAATGAACCATAATATATACACATAAACCGTATGATTATGACTACTGTAAAATAGACCAACGAAATGTAAAGATTCACAATGTGCTAATGTAACATTCATTTAGAAGGTTACTTAAATAAATCAATTCAGACATCCATGTGTAAATACTAACACAAGGCCAGCGAGGTGCTTGCCCTCACATGTACTGGGATGTCGTTCCACAGCATAGTGAGTGTCTGGGTGATGAATCCGTCCCAACAACACGTTCGATTAATGACAGTGTCAAGGTGTCCGTCAGCTGCCCTTGTGGTTCTGAGGGATCTAACTTATTTACGTGAAGCATAGTCATCAGATCTGGGTTCGACTTAGCCGTGCATGCCAGGCACGGGTCACCTCTGGGCAAGTGGTATGCAACTGTATACAGCTGGAATTCTTTCAGTCGGTCAGTATAACACATATACCTGAGACCCTGCATCCGTTTGTCGAAGAACTGTTGGTGCCTTTCCAGCTGCTGCAGGTGTTGGGTCAGATACATTCTGAGCGGGGCATTGTACCCAATCATAGGTCTATTGGTGATGAGTACAAGGGGACAATGACCTCCCTGATCTAGATGTGAATCCCTTCATGATGATGTGGGCAATGTGGAAGGTCTACCTAACTATGTTAGCAACATGTGTGTCTAACGAGCGGTTAACAACAACACGTGTCCCCAGATCACTGGTAACCCCTCCGTGCTCAGTGGATTGCCACCTATATGGTAGCTCGGGGTAACCTTGTTCTTCGAAGGGTATGCCTATGCATTTCCTGGCATTTAGCTGTAGGACATGTCTCTGGTACCACTTATCCACATCTGTGAGGCACTCCTGAAGGATATCTGTGTCAGATGTGTGTCTGACTTTGGCATCCGGTTTGCAGTCGTCTGCAAACATTGTCACCCTAATCCCCCTCTGTATGGGTGTACATTTGAATCGTAGATGCTGGAAATAGTGGACCCAGGACTGAGCCCCATGGGACACCACCTGTGACTGGCTGTGAGTATGACATGGCGCCAGCAACTATGGCCATGTGTGTTCTGTGACTTAGCCCGTTTGCAACCCATATGGCGATGTATGGATTTACATTCAAGATGACGGGTTTATCAAGTATACTCGAGGGGTATTGTGTCGAAGGCCTCTGCCGGGTTGAGGTAGGCTGTATGGACTGCTTTACCCTCAGCAATGGCCTTGGTGACTGATTCTACAAAGTGAAACACGTGTAAAGGGCATGATCTGACTATGACCAAGCTAAACTGGGTTGTATCCAAAGTATGCGGGTCCCCTATGTCTTTATCTATGTGTCCCATTATGATCCATCTCCATGGCTTTGCAGATAAGGCTTGTCAAACTAATGGTATGGTAATAACCAGGGTCAGTGGAGGCACCATCTATGTGGAGTGTGACTACAGTCGCCCTGTGCTACTACTCAGGTGCGTATCCTGAGGTGAGGCTAGGATTAAACAGCTGTCCTAAGTGTGGGTTAAATTCCCCATAGAGTTCCTGGAGTACACAGCTGGGACACCATGTGGACCCATGGATGCTGTGTTGACTGCCTTGGGGCTGGATGTGGGTAATGCTGGACATACCCACGGCAGGCGTGGCACGTTCGAGTCCGATGCCCAAGGGACCACACACAGAGCCGGCCTTAGGCATAGGCCAAGTAGGTAGCCGTCTAGGGTGTTGCTCTACTGGGGCACCTTTCCAGACTCTATTTGGTGTAGGTAGACCAGGAGGGGGGTAGCGGGTGATGTATCGGTGGCAACTTCTGCCTAGGTCACCACTTACCCTAAGGCCACTCTTCCCGTGGGTAATACAGCAGTACCCACACCCAGGCGGGTCATCGCTAGGGTCATTGCTAGTATGGCACATCATCTATGTAAGGAAGGAAACCATATATCCCCAGACATAATGGCACAGCATAATGCCTGTTCGCCGGCCAAAGGCAGACATGCGTTACGTCACCAGCGGTGCGGACGTACTGCGCGAGATGTCCGTTAACAATGCCGACAATGTGTCGCTTTGTGAAACAAACTCCACAGAGACATTCAATAATAGACAACGACGGACAACCCGATGTCCTCGTGTCTGAGCTTTTCAACCTGTTACGCCATGTTAAATGTGTGTAGCACAGCGAAACCGGGCCAAAAAAAGCAGCGGACATGTCTGTGGCTCAGTGAAAGTCGTCACGCAATGTTAAACCCTTGTAATATTGCGACACAGGCCATACATACGGAGGGTTAGTAATGGAAATTGGTTAGTTCGATCAGACCGTGTGCAATTAGTATAACTTGAGATCTACAGCGGATACACCGCCAATCGGCGCACAGTTACGACTAATTGGGGGCCGTGACATGGTACCATGGACACGGACAAAAGCGTGCCCATGTGACTCATCTAACATTCGTACAGGGTCAGGGCAGTCCCGTACAGTGGGCGGCCAAGACCAAACCCAAAGCACCACAGCAACACCCTGACAATCGAAGGCCTGTATGCATATGGGATATAAGCAGCTGTCATCTGAACAGCCCTGCGGTGACGACATATGCATCCTGGGCCATGAGCGTGGGTGAATTAGGAATGTTCAACATGCAGTACCGCACCTTTCCCAGCAGGAGATTGGATGCCTGTGCCGTGCGTGTGTGCGGGGGGGGGATATGTAAATGTACATAGGTACCAAGGGTATGCATATTAATGACAACGAACAGCTAACGTGCACTGGTCACAGTGGCGTCAAGCGTGACTGCAGTCACGTTGGAATTACGACTATAGAACATATAGATGTGCGTGTGCGTAAAGCGTCCATGCTGCAAAGACTGTTACATATATAAAGCTGTAAGTGCTTTCTGCACCGTCCGTCAACGGATCAGACATATGTTGCGGAATAGTCACAAGTAACGCAAAACACGTAACCACACAGACACTGTAAACATATATAAGCGGACTACGGATATGCATGTGCGGCGTGCGTAACCCACAATCCGGACATGCGCGTGTGCGTGTGTGATCCAGTGGAACCAGGGAAGGTTACGGATGTCTCCTCCACACGTTTACATTCATAATTGTCAAATATATGCTTAAATAGTACTTATTGATTCCATGCTTTGTTATCGTAATGCTACTATTATACACATCGATATACAATAACCTGATCAACACACTACATTCTAAGGTGCACTCTCAGCAATTATCAACTATGTGTCCGGATACTGATTGTATTTACCAATATTGTATATATATTAACACATTGTTGCCGTATTATTGTTTCCATGAAGTAAGGCATGCAACACTGATATGTATATGTCACGTTATAATCAAGACTTGGAGCACTGTCCACCTAACTATGAGCAGGTTTATTGATTATTTCGCTTTAAACCGACTCTGAAGGAAGTGTATTAGGGACGGCTATGTCATGAAATCCGTTACTCGACGGTGCCCCATGTTAGTAGTTGAGAGAGCTCAGTATCCTTTCACTGTGGAGTCTATCGTATTTGACAGTGTCTGTTTCTGCCGATATATGTTCCATAATGTCGTTTATGAAGATGGGCAGGGCGCTTAAGGTTTGCTGTATTTCCGCATACTGGCACGTGGATATAGATAGGCCATGTCATACAAACGATGGGTAGTCAAGCAGACATCCACGACTGGGGAACATACAGCGGCAGTCAATACCACTGGCCAGATGGGGACAGTCAAACACGTTCTACACTTTACAAATGCACATCGGTGTCCATTGTAGGACTCCAAAAATTACGATGTCTGCTCCGTTATCCACTGGGATCAGCCAATCAAAGTACTAACCGTGACTACGGCACAGCTAGACATATGCACCACCAGCGTGTTTAAGGTTGATGATACCTGCCCATGACATGCAGGACATATGAACAGAGGTCCCCAGACTGCCGTGTCCATACATGTGCGTCCATATCCCAGTTCCGCACACATGAAGGATGTGTCATGCGTACCGTGGGGGGTTGCAGCCATGGTATCCTGGGTATGCAAAATGGGGCTCGGTGTTGTTTGGCAGATAATCCGTTGTCCCACCCCGTGGGAGGGCTGCGGGTACAGGACGTGCCTTAGTCCCCAGTAAGGATGCAAAGCATCCATAGGGTAATGCTAAAGGCATGTGTGAAATGTGTTCAGCCCTACATCAGTGTCCAGTAGGCATTTCCCAAGGATGGACAAACGTACGGACAAGATGGCACCCATAATAGCAAACCTGGTGGAATCACACAGCCGTAGTAGGGCATGACACAGGACATAAAGATGGAAACAGCAGTAGATACACCCCGTAGACATCCATCCTGCCATGCGAATCCCAGCGTACACAGCAGCGAAGGTGCTATCAAGTATGTGGGGATCACCCGCTTCCACTCTGCGGAACATACCTGCGACCTGTGGAACACATATTAATGGCACACCAACAACGTCAACTAGGAAGGTCATACTATCGCTAAAATATGGCGTTCACACACATAACCGACATACTGTCATGAATAAATAGGTTCTACATGTACCGGCTGTGTTATACTGACAATACAGTGGCGGATAGTTCACAATGGTACCTGTGAGGATTATCTAAAGCAGTTGCCAACCTGCAGGACTACAGTAACACCCTATGGGTAAATTGTGGAAGGACACGGGTTACGTAGCACTACATAATATGGGTAGGCGGACAGACATCCGGGAATGGGGAACATACGACGGCAGTCAAACCCACTGGCCGAATGGACACAGTCCAACATGTCCTAAACTTTACATATGCACATCGGTGTCCATTGCAGGACCCAAAATTACTCCTTAAGTGAGTGTGAGCAACATAGTGTGAACCGGAAGAGGTGACAGCCGTGACTACGGCACAGGTAGATATATGCACCACAAGTGTCTTCAAGGGTGATGACAGCCGTCCATGAAATGCAGGACATATGAATAGGACTCCCCAGGCTGCTGCATCCATACACGTACGTTCACATCCCATTTCCGCACACATGAAGGGTGTGCAAGGGGTACTGTCGAGGGTTGCAGACATGGGATCGTGGGTATGCAAATATGGGTGTCGGTGTGGATTGGCAGATGATTCATCGTCCCCCCCCCTGTGCGGGGACGGCCATGGCATATCGTTACTCCGCAATACTAATACCGATCATCCACGGAAATGGAGAATGCAGCTGTGAAATGTTGACAGCCCGATACTAGTGTCCAGTAGGCAGTTCCCATGGATGGACAAGCGACGGCCAAGATGGCACCCATAGCTGCAAACCTGGGGGAATCCCACAGCTGTTGCAAGGCATAACCCAGGGAATACAGATACGGTGTACAGTACACACTCCCCATTCAAAGAAAGACCGCTGGGCAGATACCGGACACAACACTCCATGTGCCAGCACATCTATGGGGATCACACGCTTCCATACAGTGGAACAGATGGGTCACCTGTGTAAAGATACCAATGGCACAATCTCCACGTCTGCTGGGAATGACATAGGATGGTCAAACTATGGCGTTGACACCAAAGAAAGACATCCTTCGGTGAATTAATAGGATTGATGTCAATACACCATGGCAAACACCCAATGAACAGGGAAGACTTGCTGGCACCCTATGGCCACAAACCATGTCACACATAGGTAGATGGAACAGTCAACATAAACATTTCGTCCACGACAGGTCGCATATGGTATCCAAAGGTACTTCATAGACATGTATGCGCTATCACCCGTTGGCCCCGTGAGACTTACACATAACATGGAAGTATCCAGGCTTTAAATGTCCACCCTTACACTTCCATTTGTCACTTTCTATGCGAGCAATGGAGATGTAGCCACAGCATAGAAAGCAGAGACGTACTGCTAACGAAACACACACATGTCAACATCACAGAAAGCATACTATGAACACACGTATTACATGATATTGTACTATGAAACACAAACAAACCGGCAACCTGCAGCAAGAATAGTTCCCGTAGTTCGACACAACACAAGTCTTCGTAACATTTGAACAGTTCATTAAAACATGCAACGTTTTCGTTGTTTCCACAACGTGTGCAGGAAATATGCTATGTCTAAGAATGTTCACAATCAACAATGTGAGTCTTAACATGATTTTAAATATCACACTGTTGATTGTGAACACTTTAACAATTTGCTTATTCAGTTGTATTGTCGAAAGCAACGGAAACACACACACACACGGAAGGGACGGGAGATGAACCTACGCCTATTTACATGAACTCAGTACAGTATGAATCATTTACACAACGCGCTACCGAGTTAACTGACGTGAGCGCTGTCAGAGGCATACATGTAGGCTGCTGACGCCACCCGCAAGACAATATTTGGAAATAGCCAAGGCATGTGTTGCGGAGCGTCTAAAAGCATAATCAGTCGCAGAGGCAGCTGGAAACACACACACACACAGAGACACACACACACGGAAGGGACGGGGGACGAACCTACGACTATCTACATGAACACACTACTGTATGAAGCATTTACAGAACGCTACCGAGTTTGCTAAACAGAGCGCTGTCACAGGCATACTTGTAGGCTGCTGACGTCACCCGCAAGACAATAGTTGGCAATAGCCAAGGCATGTGTTGCGGAGCGTCTAAAAGCATAATCAGTCGCAGAGGCAGCTGGAAACACACACACACACAGAGACACACACACGGAAGGGACGGGGACGAACCTACGACTATCTACATGATACACACTACTGTATGAAGCATTTACAGAACGCGCTACCGAGTTTGCTAAACAGAGCGCTGTCACAGGCATACTTGTAGGCTGCTGACGTCACCCGCAAGACAATAGTTGGCAATAGCCAAGGCATGTGTTGCGGAGCGTCTAAAAGCATAATCAGTCGCAGAGGCAGCTGGAAACACACACACACAGAGACACACACACACACACGGAAGGGACGGGGGACGAACCTACGACTATCTACATGAACACACTACTGTATGAAGCATTTACAGAACGCGCTACCGAGTTTGCTAAACAGAGCGCTGTCACAGGCATACTTGTAGGCTGCTGACGTCACCCGCAAGACAATAGTTGGCAATAGCCAAGGCATGTGTTGCGGAGCGTCTAAAAGCATAATCAGTCGCAGAGGCAGCTGGAAACACACACACACACAGAGACACACACACACGGAAGGGACGGGGACGAACCTACGACTATCTACATGAACACACTACTGTATGAAGCATTTACAGAACGCTCTACCGAGTTTGCTAAACAGAGCTGTCACAGGCATACTTGTAGGTTGCGGACGTCACCCGCAAGACAATAGTTGGCAATAGCCAAGGCATGTGTTGCGGAGCGTCTAAAAGCATAATCAGTCGCAGAGGCAGCTGGAAACACACACACACACAGAGACACACACACACACACACACACACACACACACACACACGGAAGGGACGGGGGACGAACCTACGCCTATCTACATGAACACACTACAGTATGAAGCATTTACAGAACGCGCTACCGAGTTTACTGAGCAGAGCGCTGTCAGGAGGCATACCCCTACGTGAGTGGTATCATTTGCAGAGGCAATGCGCCCGATCGGGTGTTCGGACAGAGTGCGCAGTCACGCAGTCTGTTACCATCCCAAGGTCGCCGTACACTAACACGTTAGTGCTGCAGTCGAGAATAACAAGTAACTACTGATCAGTACATCACTGCATACTGGGCATGCTCAGACACTTAGACTCGGCACAGGGCAGACATGCATACACATGTTGCGACGGCATGGGTGGCGTAATGTGGACCGTCGTGTGTCCAGCCACACAACAGAAACCTGGCCATGCCACAGACGTGGCCCTCGCGTAGGGGATACAGGCATGCACCCGGCGTATAACTGCAGGCGGCCGCGGTGTGCACTGTGCTGTGTGTCTATCTACACAGCTGCCTACTGGGCATGCTCAGACACTTAGAGTCGGCACAGATCAGACATGCATACACATGGTGCGACGGCATGGGTGGCGGAATGCGGACCATCCTGTGTGTCCGCCACACAACAGCAACCGGTCATGCCACAGGCGTTGTTGTTGCTGCGGGAATATCTAGGTGCAATTAACCATGTGTAGGACTGGCCTACAGTTTGTTGCATGCTACAGACAACCCTCCCAAACACAGGATACCTTCACAGATGTCCTGAGGACACTGGTGAGTGGGCATGCTCTCACAACAGCACCGTATTGGGTGACATGAACCACCCATACATAGCCTGGGAACATTACCCATGGCACAACACAGTACGCCAGCAGTCCCAGGTGTTCACACACCTGGCCACTGTTAAACAGCCATGCACCATACATACTAGGGGATGTCTGACAGTTCTGCCCATCACGCATGGTGAGGATATGCCCCACACAGGATGTACAGCCCTCAATGGTGATGCAAGACCGTATAGTGGATCCACTGGTCATCCACTCACTGTAACCAACACCAGCATGGGGGACCTCAGTGATGACCTCTCCACAGAAAACCACACACATCATACGACCGGTGTGGTACCCTACAAGTCCTCCATGCCAATGTTGAACAGAGGCCAGACCGGCAAACGCCTAACGAATGCCTTCCCGACCACCCACATGCATGTCTGCAACAGGCAAACATGATGACATCAGGACCTTGTCCACCACAGGTAGGCACATGGTGTGGTGGACCGCAGCCACTGACTACCTGTACATCAACAGTTGGAGCTACTACATGGCAGGGCAATGACAGTACCAGGGAAACCATCACCCATTCATACCGGCGTCACCATACGCCCCACATACCATCATCCAGGTCCGCTCGTGGGAGTGGTACTGCAGAGGGCACATGAGACAACCACAGGGCCTTCCCTAACTGTGGTAAGGACATGGTTGGGGGCACACAGACTTGCCTGGAAATGGTCCAGAATGGTACAACAGTCACTGCACCCACAGACATTGTCTGCATACCACAGGACATGTTCCATGCATACATCCCCCCCCCAACAGGGAACATATCCATCCCACCAGAGTGTATCCTCCCAAACATGTCATATGGCCTGGAGTGATCCCATATCTCTATGGTGTTTGACACGTCAGCAATGGGCACCGATGGTGTCCCTGGCTGTGTGCTACCCATCCTCTTTGAGGCCCTCGGCCCACACATGCGGCCACTGTGTCATGTTAGCCTTACTATGGGCTATGTCCCCAATGGATGCCATATGGCATCTGTGGTCCCACTATGCCAGGGTAGTGCTCCTATGGACTGTCAACAGCCACACCCTATACGCTTGACAAGTGTTGTCTGCAAAGCTGTGTGGAGGTCCATACAGGTGGTCATGGTTACAGATAGCGGTGTACAGCCAATACCGGAACATACCCACAACTACATAGTCAAGGGCGGATCCTGCCTCCCGAACCTGCTCGTCCAGTCTGGAGTGGTCACCAAGGCCATTGATGGGGATACGTGGGTTTGCACACAGTACCATGACCTGGTGGGAGCGTTCAGAGCACACTACACATGGGACCCATGGAAAGGCTCGCCAGCATACATGTGGGGACATATGTCACCTGATGCTTCTCAGACAGGTTGGAGGTCACACCACACAGGGTTGGTGCTCAAGGTGCCTTGTCACACTCATATCTGGACCCAGTGGAGGCCCACAGGGCTCACTCCTGTGCCCCTGCCATATGGCATCCGACCTTCCAGTGTGCTTGCAATCATAGGGGATTGTAGCAGACAAGGTATGCAGATGACTACGCACCGGCCAACATACCCAACACCCCATGTTACACGAACATCCACCTAGGGCGTCATAGACATGGATGACTGGTGCCAGAGCCATGGCCTGCTACTAAATGCCAGAGAAGGTGCAGCCCTACCCAGTGTGAAGGACATGTTCGTCCCAATGTCACATGTAGGTGGTACGCCATTAAAGATGGTGGACATGTTCAAGGAAATGGCTACCACACCTGTCGGCAACCTCTGTCAACACACACAATGGCAATGTGGGTGTGAAGACATTCCATTGTGGCCTCCTGGTCTGGATGGAATGGCAACCACATCAGGGGTGTTCATTGTACCTCTGTACACATCACACACCAGTGCAATGACTGCGTACAATGGCACATGTGGCCTGTAGCTAACCTGACGCCTGCAGCACTCGGAAGGACCGCAAACGTTCCACAAGGCGGGGATGACGGTGCTAGGACATGTGTCACAAGCTGCACGGCCAAGGGGACACCGGCTGTGGATCTTCACAGCACAGCTGCTCCGTGGTGATCTGTGCCTGACATACACGGCCATGTCTGACCTGGGTGACATGGGCACATTCCACCTCCCAGGCCCCATGCAAACACGGGCACAGAAGCGACTGTCAGACACCTCAACTCAAAGATGAGTGGGACGTGCTGGGGGAACAGGGTAACGGCCAGACACCCCCTACAACACGGGGAGGAGTGCCAGGCCATGTGAAGGAAAGGCCCTGACTGCCTTTGTCCAGGACTGCTAATGACGTGTGGATGTGTGACGATAGTTATGCGCCAGTCAACCTCTGTGTGTCACTGCTAGACCAGGGACTGGGGACTGATGGATATGGCATCCCCATCCTGAGGGGTGTTAGATGCCACACACAGTCATGCTAGGTCCACACATGTCGTAGGGCACATATCCTGTTACGTTCATGCGCCTATGTACCTATGTAGGGTCCATGCCGGATGTGGGTCACTGTGCTATGCTGATTTTGCCAGACATGCCTGTGGGTAGCCCACTGGTAAACGTGGCGAACTAATTACAGTGCTCCCAGTAGGCACGTGCAAGTACACCATCAGTATCATACGGGTTAACTGCACCGACATGGTGCTACACATGTAACCACCACACATACTGTGTACACATATCAATGAATGCTGCACCTGTCCTGCATGGTATGTCTGCTGCATGATGTCCGTGCACAACCCACATCACATACACACCTGTCACCAGCCATACACACACACCACAACATACACAGCACGTACTATGCGGACACAGGTATCACATACACCTCTCACTATCGTGTCCACCCTGTGCATCATAATATGTTAGCTTAACCGTGCATTGATGGTGTGGCTCACAGTTATGCGGCAGAGACTTAATCATATGCACAGGGTGATATGTGTGCCACAGGCATGGGCTGTACCAATGGATGACATCATGTGTGTGTGTAAGGGCCAGTGCATTGAGTGGGCATGACTATGTAGATTGCATGTGGGTGTGGTGGAGCCCTACAGTTGTGTCTGCTGTGTGTGGGTGTGTGTGTACACAGTTCAGTCATCTGTGATGCCTACACGGGGTATGCTTGGCAGCCCCTGACTGTACAGTGCAGGTGTTACGGCTCACTGTGTCTGCCGGCGGCGAAGTGACCCGCCTGCCTGGGGTCGCACGGGCACGACCGGGTGGAGGTACAGACTGTCCACTCTCCGATGTCACATGTCCGCTGGAAACGTGCCCACGACGGGGCCGTCCAGGGCCACGTCCACGTGGCCTGCTCTGTCCTGGTGTGGATGGTGTAGTAGCAGCTGCAGTGCTACTGCTACCATCACTGTCTGTGTGGGCATGGGAGGTGGCACGCACACGCTGACCTGCAGCAGGTGGTGTTGCTGGCACACGTGCCCTATGCCTCACCCCTACCTGGTGTTCCTGCACGGACTGCGCACGCTCAAGGATGGCCAAGCCTCGGTCGAGGAGACCAGCCATGTCGCCCAATCTCCTATCCAGAACATCGGCAAGATGCTGTTGTGCATTCGCCAATGCCTGGATGCTGTCATTTAGGGTACGGATTGCGGACCTCTGCAGCCTCTGCCCTTCCTGGTTCTGCCGTTCGGCACGTGCCTGCGCCCGCCATTACAGTCTGGAACATGCGTCTGGTTATACCAGCTGCTGCACCCTGTACGGCAGGTGTATGTCTAGCGGTGCTCCCCCTACGGGCAGCACCTGCCACATGCCTGCGTGGCACTGCACCAGTCCTTACACTGGCAACATCGTGTGTACCCACACCTTCTGCAGCCACCACACATTCCTGCTCGGGGACAACAGACGCTGACTGACCGTCATCTATGGGCAACGGTGTTGGGGTATGTGTCGGCATCTGAACCGTGTGCGGGGATGAAAGGGACGTATGTGTGATGTTCTCCAGTGGCACAGACTCTGCCTGTGACGACCCTGCCTGTGCCTCATGCACATGCTCATCACCACTAGTATCTGTGGGGACACTAGCATCAGATTGACCGCAGGAGGGGAACGCACCTACAGCACCTGTCAATACAAAGACATACCATCGGTTACAATACAGACACACACACACACACACACACACACACACACACACACACACACACACACACACACACACACACACACACACACACACACACACACACACACACACACACACACAGCATGCATGTGATAATGCAGGTGGCATGCAGCATTCACACAACACAGACCAGTGAATGCAGACTAGACATTCATAGTGGCAGTATGTACACTGCCCTGGTGGGGACAGTACAACAGGCAGGTGTCATTTAGTAGGCATGCAGTACACACATTCATGGTAGTTTGCATGCATCAGCGTGATACACCGTGTGGCCGCGGGCAAGTTGAGAGTACACATGGCTGCCGACACTATGTAATGTACACCGCAAACATGTGCGGTATCATGTGGACATGTGAAGATGGTGTCCCACCGCATGCACCACATCACAATGGCTGTCATGGTGCAGTGTTATGTGTACAGTGTACAGATACAATGTATGTGTAACAGTGATGTCTGTGCAGGTACGTTTGCTGTGAGCTGTGTGCATAGCTGTACGGTGTGTGGTGCGGGCTCTGTGCCACTGCACAGTAGCAGGACACAGCTATGTGTCTGTGCGATGCGTGACCTGGACGCATTACATTGCCATGTCTGTAAGTCAGTTCAGCTGCTCAGCAGCACATATATGGTGGACATTGGAGGCACCTGTAGTAGCTGTGGAGAGGAATTTCATGTCACTGGTGTACTACATCAGATGTCCAGGGGGTCCACTACATTGATGAACCCACTATGTGTGTACAGGGTGCAATGGTGAGTACCCACTGTGGATGTGCTGTGTGGCAACATGCCTGTAGGTATCAACCATGGCCTTGTCTGTCTGACTCATTGACAATTGTGTGTGGTAGACATCGTGCACACGGCCCTGTGGTGGCCCATGTGACATACACCCATACTAGTGTGACGTGTCACATTCTCTACGGATATGCTGACAGTGTGTATGTCTGCTATGTTGTGCATAGGTCATATCATGGTGTGACAATGCTGCAGCCAGACATCCACGTGCATGGGACATGGCATGCCATGTCACAACGCGTGCACCGATGCAGGGGCATGGGTCACATTGGTAACACCTGTGCTCTGGCCAGATCACAGCTCACTCTGTGGTACTGTGTCCATACTGCACTGGCATACCAATGCATACTACACATGCAGCCATTGTGTAACACCTACACCATTGTATGCATAGCTGAATGCACGTAACACACCAATTGGTTGTGTGGTGTCATACCACTCTACGGTAACGGGTGTATCTACTGTACATGGGTGGTGTGTATGTCGGTGGTGCGAGCTGTATACCGTGACGGGGGCACACACAGGTGAGCATGTCATGCCTAGACACATGGGGAATATCAATACAGCAGAACATGCGTTTGACTAGCAACAGACTTACCTGCAACAGACCCTTGTCCTTGCGACACGCCAGACGTACCTGTAAAGGCATTACACAAAGGTATACACATTAGCCATTACTATCTCCACGGTCAGCACTGTGCATGACACATCATGCATGTGTGTGGTTGCATGTGCTATGCACATGTCTGCTAACACAACATAGCATACAATGGTTTGCATCTTGTGTGGCCATATACCTGGCATGTATTGCTATATCATGTGTTGTACTATGACACCCACACCCACGTCGCCTATCATACAAACATGCAACACTGACTTACCATGCGGCTCCAGGCTCATAGCTCGGGAGACACCCACCTCCACGATGGACGCAAGTGGTTCTGCGTGTTGTTCCGTGGGTGTCCCCAGACTGGCCAGGAGCTCCTCCGTAGCTGTGAGTGGGGCTGTGTTGGTGGCCCACCACCTGTCCCACGTTGTTGCCTGGCGATTGCAGCAGCACGCTGTCTTGCATGCCGGATCAGGTCTGTGCAGTGCCTGCGGATTTGTTGGTAGCTGCGGTTGGTTCCACCCACGCTGTTCACCCTCCTGCACAACTCCTCCCACATCTCCTGCCGTTCTTGTGCCTGCTGTGGCACATGGCTAAACAGGGCGTTGTAGTTACTCTGGAGGTATGGTATGATGACCTCCTCCTCCTGTCGGCTAAATGGTGGAAGCCAGGAACGTGGCATTATCTGGAAGACATAATGATGGTGGCAGGTCACATTCACACTGCTGTGCTGGCATACTGTTGGAAATACATTGCTATGACATGTACGACATCTGCACAGTGATCTGTGAAGGGCATCGTGGCGGTGACACAGCCGATGTTGTGGCTTCACACCATTGAGCACTGGGTGTCACATCATATCTGTGTGCCACCCCATCACACTGTGCACGCACCATGTAGATGTTAGCCTGCCATGGACATGTGTACCTGGCTGCACCTATGTCCATATCAGTTGGCATATGTCCCCATGTGACGTCTGTGCTACTGTTCACCTGTACGCTGTGTATATGTCAGTACACATCACGTCTGTGTCCATTGTGAACGTCAGCAGCGGCACTGTACACATACACATGGACACCTGCACATGCATGTGTTGTGCCATGTACTTCCACACAGCACTGTACCGGTGCTGGACAACTTGCCCCAGCTCACCTGTGTTACGTATGTGATAGACATGGAGCAATGTGTAACCATGACACATTAGCAGGAAAGGCCATGCATAGCATGTACACACACACATTGTGCAGAGCATCACACAGCACCTGTAACATGACAGGGTGCATCGCCACCACATTACTACTGTGTATGGTTGATAGTGAGAGTGCCTTTTGTCCATTGCACCATGTGGGACTGTGATAGCTCATGCAGCCTTGCTGGTCATCTCTGCATGATATGGCAGGGTATGCCACATACATGGCAATGGGTGTGACCCACCCAGGGGCTGACGGTATTGGCAGGGTGGCTGTCCATTGCTTTTGTCATAGCTGTGTGAATATGGACATTCAACATGTTTATCACCATGGTGTGGACACTGTCCTCCAGCGAGGTATGCTGTACGCTGCTTGTTGAGGGTGTGTGTGGTGCATGCAGGTATCACACATCCATGCATACACTGTAGCCCTGGCAGGTGCTATGTGCTGGGATGTTGATCGACACAGTGCTGTATGTGTACACACACCGCTATCCCATGCACATGGATAGCTGCCTGAACTGATGTGGGTAACACATATGTGTACATACATTGCCCGCTGCCACCCACATGTCTGCTGCTGCACTACACACCGCCATCCCTCCCTGTGTGAATGTGGTGTTGGCCTCAGCAGAGGTATCCATGTATGGGGACATGGATGTTCACATAGCAGGCCCACTGATGGTATCGTCGATCTGACCATACACATATGATGCACCCTCACACATACAACCCATTCATATTGTTGTTCACAATGGTGACACGGCTATATTGCTATGCCGGAGCCATTCACAGACATACATACACAGAGGCATGCACGCCCATCTGTGTCATTGCCTGGACTATTGGTGTGGTTTGGCACCTAACGTGTTTGACTGCAGGTGGCGCAGACCTACTGTGCACATGTCTACATGGTAGGCCTGTTCTACGGTAGGCATCTGTGATGTGCTGTGCACATCTCATATCTGCACATTTGGTTGTTGTCCATCGGTCCACAGGCCAGTGGTGGGACATACAGGGATGTTGCTGAACATATGTACATGCGACCCTGTACAGCTGTGACGCTAGCCTCTCAGATGCTCATGTGTCGTGGACGTGAACACCGTACACACACATGTGGTTGTGGGCCGTCCATACCCATCTCCACCTGTGGGTTGCTATCATCCCACACACTCCTTGTACTGTATGTTCAGGCTATGCAGCTATGTGGGGCTTGTGTGCATACAATACGATACTATGTGCCTTTGCACCCATCACAGACATTGTCACACAGGTACACCGGCAGCCATACACATCGCAGATTGTTGTCAGCATGTCACATGTGGTACACACCTAACACATCTCCTGCGGGACATGGTAATCTGTATGGGCATGTCCAGTAGTGACATACCACAGCTACCCCTACATGACGGCTATGCAGGACATGTCTGTGTACATCTACTGTGACATATACACAAGCAATGCCCCCTACCTACATCACATGGTACTACCTGTGGAGTATGTGTGTCTGCATCCATGCTATGGCCATAGATGACAATTGTACATCTATATGTGCAACATACCTCAGTGGGGTTGTCATGAGCACATGTTCCATGTGTCAATGCATTGTTTGTGTCTGTTGGGCAGTCATTGTTGTGCATGGTTTACATGGCTGACATAGTGTACTGTGTCTGATTCCAGGTACTTCATTGGGCTACCAGCATTGTACATTTCTACAGCACATTCCAGCCATCATGTAGCCAGCTTAGATGACAGTGGGAGGTGTTCCGCCATGTGCACATATGTCACACGGTACAAGGGTGACTGACACACATTGTCAGGACTGGGTTCTGACTGCTGTGGATGTGTGTACCCGTGTTGACAACCATGACTGCACCAGATGGTGTCTTCTGGATGTGTGACATTCACAACAAACACCCACATTCACATAGCAGCACATCGTCCACGACAATTGACATTCCTGCCTGAACACTGTGTACGGTATGTTTGTATGACCACTGCATATATCACTGGTGGCCACCAGCATGGCTGCCTACAACAGCAGTGTGTATCCTGTGCAAACATGGGTTACACCAGTCACACCACACCTGTGCCAGCTGGCCCTGTAGTGGGTGACAGTGCAGTTCCATTCATCATGTAACAGTATACATCGTGCACCAGTATGTTGCAGACATGTGAACGGCTGTGCTAGTCAACATATGCACACATGACACATCACCTGGTACACCGTGTCTGCCTTGCCACCTGCTATTGTGACCACCCTGTGATGACATTGTACGGCCCACATGGACGTGGACATGTGATGGCTCAATGGTGAATTAACCGTCCAGGTGTGTGTCTAGCCAGGTGTCCAGTAGCCAGTGGTCTGCATGCAGGGATAGTCTACATTGGCCTACTCTGTCACTGGGACTGTTGACTATGGTCATACTGTTGTTATGCAGGCATGTGCTGTTTGTCCAGTCTGATAGTCGTGTTCAACCACACTACCGTGGCACACATGACGTGTGGACATCTGGCTAAGGTGTGCAGCCCACATGTACATCTTCACATGCTATGCTGCCTGTGCAGCGGTGTCACATGTCTGTCTCTGGCAGGGCTGTCACAGGTAGGCACAGCATGCAGTGATGTGTGACAATGCTTACACCCTCCACTGTGCTGTACACTAGCACTGCACACACAGTACAGCACACATGTCATTTATCTACAGTGCCTGGGACCTGCCTCCATGCCCTACACGGCACACCTGCCAGTCCAGATTGTACACAGATCATACCTCCCAGGCACATACCTGGACTGCAACACACACGGGTGGGTGGTTCCCACACCACACCGTGATTTACACACATACTGTATTTTCCCATGACACATTGCATCATAGGTAGTCCATGTTCAGATACCCATGTTCGTGGCCACTACGCACATTGTGACACGCGACAGTGAAGACACTGTACACCACAGGTTACATGCCAGTCGGGTTGGCATGCTGTACATTGCACCTAGGACAGTTGCTACTGCTATGTATTGCCAGCAACACGCCCTTCCCTAGTATGGACTCCCACGTACCCACACATGCTTGGCCATGCAGTACGCATAGCTGGGTGACACATTACACGACACATACCATACCTACACTACCCTCAGCATGCACCAAACCTCCATGTGTCTGTATGCTAGGCCTACACACCTCCCCTCTGTTTGCTGAACATCCATGCTTACCATCCCTGCTAGCCACACCCTAAACACACAACCATAGCAGCATGCATGGTACATACACACTACAGCCGGTATTACTGACATCCACTGACAGAGGTAGTTGAGGGCATGGCACCCGTCCGATGGACAGTCTATGTGCCTATGCCAACAGTGATCACAGTGCACTTCTGCTACATTTACACACTGGTAGGGACCATGCTATTCCACACTGAGACATGGTGGTGCTGGCATTTTCACAGACGCCACAGTGGTATTCCTGTTCCATGCACACGTGCTGTATGGGCACATGTGCAGGCTGTTGCACGGTAGTTTTGTTCACCTGTGTGTTGTGTGTCACTTGACAGTCATGGTGTGTCCTGCTGGTGCATGACATACTCCACAGCTAGCTACCTACACATGACTGCCAGACATTGCAGTGTGGGCCCTCACGCAGTGTGGTGGTATGTCTCTGCTGTTTGACTACATCCACATTCAATGCAGCATACCACGGTCATGCAGGCATTGACGACACAGATGTTGCTGGCATCCTGCCTGCCAATGGGGTACCTACCAACAATACACACTCTCACTCACTACAGGGTTCCAATCCTTGGCTGGACATTGTATTAACCCTGTGGACACATACATAGTACTGGCATGCACATGTTATGTCTGGGAACACAGTCCCAATGTCACCTCCAACCGCCGTAGTTGTTGTATCCCGCCAACCTGGCTGTTACATGTCTCTGCAGCAGCACACGCCAGTGACTGCTAGCCCATTCATGTACGTTGTGCACCCTGACCACCACACTACCACATCTATCACACTACACATGGATGGTACTGCATTGCACGTATGGGGCTGCATCTCTACACCCATGACTGGGCCATTCAGTATGGCACTGGGCCACATCTTGACATACATGCTTCACACACTCATTGACTACCTGCATGCCTTTCCTGGCACCCTTGTTGGGCTTCTGTGCGCCACAGCACACCGCATCCCATGCTGGCCACCTGTCATATTATTGCATGGGTGGTTGGGGTGGTACAGAGGGTATCACATCAGACATGATCCGCTCTTTGCCCTTCAGCACCATTCCACTTTATGCTATTGACAGTGTACACATCCAGCATCACATCGCACCCTATGTATCGGCATGTTACGCCATGTGCCTTCTGTACAGTTCACACAGTGGTGCAGGCATATCATGCTAACTACAACATTTCAGGGACGTGTGGCATTGCACGTTCCTCAGACATGTGGCCCCTCATGCTCAGTATTTGCATACGACACTACCTGCTGTCACACAGTACTGTACATGCCTACATATACCACTTCTACATACCTGGCAGCATTCTAGCTCATCCTACTCATGTTGCTGACACCCATACAGGTGTCAGTGTGGCAGATATATCATGTAGATATCATTGCATCAGTTACATCACACATAGTGCATACACATCACCTTTGCATACTGACAGTCATGCGGTGTGTATCACATGGATACTGTCCCTATACAGGCATATCACGTTGTACATGGTTGATGTACACACATGGCCCACATGGTGCTGTGGTTGCCATATTACACCATGGCGTGGGTACACATGTGCAGGACTACACATTTCTGGACCGTATGTCTAGCTGATACCGTGGGTGCCCTTGTACCTGTGCCATACACACATGTACACGCAGGCCGTGTTACAATAACACATGTGTGGTGTACCTTACACAATGGATACAACGTTACATGTCTCAGTATAGTCATGCTGTGCTCTCTACCCAGCTCAGACAGTTTACATATGCAAATGACAGTCATGTAACACATCTGTGCTCACCTGCATGCCACTAACACAGGGGTGTAATGTACTCTGCCATGGGCCATGTTCTCCACAGTACTGATGCATGTAGTACTCCTACATGGCGTTTGCAGTGGGCAGGGGAGGAGCAGTCCTGCATGTGTGCACACATGCCACATTGCTCAGCCCGGCGTCTGTGTGACATCCACAGACTGGACACACACCATGCTGTGGGACATAGGTCCTGTGCACATCCCACAGGGGCACACTGTGTCACTAGTCATGTGATAGCTGCCTTGCTGGTAGGGTGACACAGACCCATGGTACCACCACAGCGGACGCACTGTATAGACATGACAGTTGACATCCAGTTCTGCCGCTCAGTGGACACTACCATGGGGGGGGTGTCAGTACTGTGTACATTGCACATGTGTTTACACACGGCCCTGCTGGACATCATTGTGGCACACATTGCACCTGCTATGGAACGTTTGGACATGGTCACTTGCTGTTACCTCCATTTCGGTACCTATTCTGCTACTACATTGTCCCATATGTGCAGGCCATACATATCTTGTGTATGTATATAACATTAGGCCATCGCTCCATCATGCATGCTATGCCTGTGATACTGTCTATGATTTGTGAACATATCCATCATGCCAGCTTTGCATTACACATAATTGACATAGTCGCTCCTACTGCGTGGGATAGGTGCACGTGCGCACATTCCGTATGACATCGACGGTATATGCCCATGCACATGTGTGCTGTGACACTATACATAAATGTCCTATCCCCTGCTGTGGCACTTCATTGTTGGATATCCACTGCCAGCATCGGCGTGGGTGGTGGCATTGTTCTGTGTTTGCAACCCCTATGGCAGACCTGGGGTAGGGTTACCACCTGTGCCACTTTGCAAGGGACAGTCCCTCCTTGGGCAGTTGTGTCCTGACAAAATGTATCACAAATGGCAAATGTCCTGAGATTGTGGGACATCACTATATCCCATTCTTATGTAAGAGTTGCATAACATACTTATTTATGTATGTACATTCCTAACTGTTACAAGACACACAATAAGCAACTGAACTGCTACAAGACTACACTTTTCTTTATGCAACAGAGTAGAGTTCTAACCTTTGTACTGACCATGGGTATGTGTCCACCTGTAACATCTGAAGTGTGTCCCGACGATTTCCCACTTTGGCCTTTTGAAAGGGTGGCAAGCCGGACCTGGGGTTATCCCGGGTGTTTACATGTTGTCCCACTGCTGTGCACACGTTGTCCACAGTCGTTGGTATGCTGCGCGTTTTAGCATTACATATCCAACCTTCGCCTCTCTCTGCCTGATGGACAGGTATCTTTACCTACACACACCGTTCACATACTGTACAGATTCTACATACGTATCGTGCGTTACACACCAGTACATGTCGTGGGTTCGACATACCTTTCCAGCCTTTTGTTCTGAGTTCGTCTCTATTCCCTTGTTTCTCTTGTTTCTCTTTCTCTATTTGTATTAGTTCGGTATGAACATACGGTTTGAATATCCAGGGAGTCTTCCTTATATTCGTCGCCGCCTGAGGCATGTGGGTTAATCAGGCCAATAGCTGTTCCTCGGTGTGTACTTATGCGCATATCAGCGGTGATCCCCCTTCCTTTCGTTCGTTACGCGTCGGCACTAGGCCATGGTTCTTTCCTCGTGTGGCCGTTGGTTATTTGCAATACCTTCGTGAGGATGTTATGTATTGTATCATGTTTGTGTGACTGCATCCGCTATGTGTGGTGTCGGGTACATTTCGCTGTGGTGTTAGCCGTGGATTGTGTGTGTTGGGTATGGTATTGTGTTCGACATGTGGGTCCCCGTGTCCTGGCGGCGCCTGTCGATGGCGTTGTGCATTCAGATGTGTTACATGGCTGTTATTTTCCTGTACATAGCGAATGCATGGATGCATCAGCCGCTGCTAGTGTTTCCCAGGAGCTTGTTGTGGGTATGCCGCTGTCATTCACTGCCTGTATGTGTTTGCTACGGTTTTAGCTGTTATCCCTTTGATATGTGCAATGGGGTATATCTGCGGATGTGGGTGACGGGTACGGGGTGTGAGTCTTGCATTTATACATACCAGATATGCTTGTGTGTGTGCTCCATCCCTGCTTGGGGAGCTGCGGGTTACCTGTCTGTTGTTCCGGGAATGTTTGTTTTGTTGATGTCGTCTGCTGTCGGTATCGCCTGCATGTGTGCTTCCTGCACGTATTCCTCCTTCACATCGGTTATATATCTGCGGATGTTCGTCCGTGCCTACTATCCATTGGCATTTTGTCGCTGATAGTTACGGTGATTGTGGTCCTATACTTGGGGCGGACTGTATGCTACCGGTAGCCTCCTATTCGTGTGCCGCTTGCTTACGTCACGGTCGTGGAACACACCGCGGTATTTACCGGACCGTAAGTGTTCACGATCGGTGCCGGGATAGCACATTCGTATTTTCGCCGTACATGCCTGATGCTGTGTAACGTTGCCGACGGACCGTGTGGAGTCTACGTTATGGCCGCCATACCTACGGTCATGGTTTGTACATGCGTCCTTTGCATCTCCTGTTTGCTATGGCCCTGTGGTACACTTTGGGACATTTGCGCTTTGCATCATTTTACGTCGCCACGTGCATAGCCACTGAGGAGATGTCAGTACTACTTTGTGGGTACTGCTGTACATACGCCTATGGTTCCTGTACTGTATGCCTACGCCTGTTATTACACTCCGCCTGTGACATGTCATCTACATACACAGTTTACACTGGCACACACATTACACACACACAGCGGAACACACGACAACCTCACCTCACACATACACATATTGCCGCCATGGCTGTCAACCTTCTATTTCCAGAGTGGAGAACACACACAGTAGTAATGTGAAACAAATGGGCATAATGTGGAACACATAGTAATGGCATAGTGACAACTTCAGCTAAGTAGGTCATAGGTTGATTATAATATGCTGATTTACTTACAGTGAAGAACCTTTACTGACTTACTATGAGTACATTCTATTTACCAGGATGTCATTTATATACATTCCTAACAATGGATGTTTGAGAGACATTTTCAATGTGGAACTTGGAGGAACTGCGAGGAACATGAACTGTTTTACACCCCAAATGAGGTACGTTCCTCATAATGTCGTACACTTCACTGGTATGCTTTCCGCTTCGGCACCGACGGTTGAACACAATACCTACGTTGGACGCCGGTGGCGGCGTGTACCTCCGCACTCATATGCTATGGATATGACCCGCACATATGTAGGGTTGCCACCTTTTCAAATGGCCAAAGTGGGACATTTTAGTAGAAACGGCAGATTTTGCATGCCACCACATACCCACGGCCAGTACAAAGGACAGCGATTCACTCTTTTGACGGAATACAAAGCTGTAGCATTACAGTTGCTTATTCTGTTTATTATCATATTTAGATGTTTCTTCTACAAAATAACTGTTTTCTGCAACTAATAAAGTAATTATGGGAAATGGTTTTGTCCTACAATCTCAGGACATTTGCCATTTTGTCAATGTTTTTGCAGGACACAACTGCCCAAAGGTGGACTGTCCCTCACAACGTGGGACAGGTGGTGACCCTACACATATCCTGTTACTGTACTGTGGACTGGTGACCATCCCGACACGCGGATATGTATTGATGCAGGTTAACATTTCCATGGCTGGCGTTACCTGCCCTGCCCACCCTCCAGGATGATCGGGTTGTCGGTCACTATGTTTAATATGTGGTGATTTCGCGTCTTACTTATCTGTGAACTTGCATCCCTGGGTTCCATATTACCCTGTTGTACTTTCTATCTGTGTATGCGTACATATATTTCTACATGTGTACTGATATGTATTTCCGTATCTGTGTATGCACATGCGCATGTGTGGTCGACTTGCGGCGATAGTGGCAGCATATGGCTACGCCGTGTGCTGTTGAACCGGCGTGCGTTGAGGTGTTGGCGTTCCATGCTCTGCTGGCTATTGGGTGTGCAGTGTTTGGTCGGTGCCTTTGTTGGAGTCACACATACGTCCGCACATACGGTACACATTACGGGCGGACATGTTTGTGTGGCATCCATTTTACTGTGTGTGCAGGTCAGGAGGTGTCAGTCCATGGGGCCTACACTGTCAAAGTATGTGCTATGCGTTCCCTCTTTGCCAGGGCGTAGGCATATTGGGTACGCCTCTGTCTACCTACTGGGGCTGGCTCAGTGTGTCCATGGCGCCGCACGCCCTGTGCCTGTGCTTGCCCTGGCAGTTGTGGCGGGCTTGGTGGCCCTCCGGCATTATGTCCCTGCAGCAGCTGTTTCCGCAGAATCATATTGTGTAGCATACAACATACTATGAATATGTGGGCACTTGTGCCTGGAGAGTACTGCAAGGCTCCACCGGATGTATCCAAGCACCGGAACCGTGATTTCAACATCCCGAACACACGCTCTATGATTATTCTCGTTTGTGCGTGTGCCTCATTATGGCGTTCTTGCATGTGTGTGTGTGCATTTCTGATGGGTGTCATCAACCACGGCTCCAGTGCGTAGCCAGCATCCCCACAAGGTGACCTTGTGTGATGTCCCCACTGGCGAATACCTGATACAGCTGTGAGGCATGCCAGATATGGGAGTCGTGGTAGCTTCCAGGGCTGCCAGCACACACATCCATGATAATGCCCTGCGCATTGCACACGACCTGGCAATTGATGGAGGGGTATCCCTTGTGGTTTATGTAGCGTCTACCCTGCTCCCCAGGTGGTGACTTGATTTCTATGTGCGTACAGTCTATCGCACCCAGGACCTCCGGGTATTGTGCCACACGGTGGAAGCGGCGCATATTGCTAGCCAACTCCTCCTGAGATGTGGGGAACTTTATGTGCTCATGGGCATGTGGTAACATGGCATCCAGGAACTGGTGTAGTACCCTGGATGCTGATGCCTGTGAGATGCCCATTATGTCCCCGGTGGGCCTTTGAAAGGTACCTGTAGCCAGTATTCGCAAGCTCACACATACCTTTGTGTCCACTGGGATGGGCTCCCCTCTGTTGTCTCTTGTTCTCAGGCGCGGCACAGCTCCACTATTTGCTGTAACGTGTCCCTGTCCACCCTGTAGCGCTCTACTATCTCCAGGTCTCGCAGCCCCTGGTAGGTCACCCTTGGTCTGAACACTCTCCTTCTCCTGTGAGGCCTACGGTAGTTGTCGGCACCACCCTCCGCAACTCCGCCTGTCTCTGCCACATACCTATGCATCACGCCACGGCGGCACCCAGCATATACATGTTAAAAGTTCCCGCCTGTTTACACCCTACGGTGCGCCATTTGGGAAATCGCTGTGTGTTGTGTGCATTCACATTTATTACTGTTGTGCTGTATACCCGGTGAAGTCATTGGGTGTGTCTGTGCGGCCGTATCCATGGATTATTTCCGTGGTTTTACGCTTGCAGCTGCAACGGTACTGCCTGTAGTGTTACATTACAGTTGCCTGCATTGCCTTCACCTGGCATCTTACATTACTGCATCCTGCAGGCACATGGCATATGATGCATTTTATCTGCAGCCGCAGTTATGCTACCTCTGTACTTGGCTGTGCTATTTCGGTTCTTTGCTCTTTGCATTTCTACTACATCCCCTACTATCTTTGCACTCATATGCCTCCCCTTTCCCGTTCTGCAGGAGTCTGCATGCAGACTTATCAGCTGCCGACGTTTGCCCTTCCTGCATTGATTGGTGTTAATTGCTCGTTACGGATCCATTTACACTGCTTCCGCATTTCCTCGTATTCTCCGCATTACCTTCCTATATCCCTGGTTGTTGCCGGTGAGGCCGTCACATGACTGGTTTAGGGAACGTAGTCATCCTCGTGCACATGCATTTGTACGTGCATTCTGTACTCTCAGCGCATCTATTTCCTAACACGCCAGTCCTGATGCTGTGATGTGCATTGTACAGCCCAGATTTGCTGTCCTCCAATATCCTTCCTCCTACAGTGGCACACCCCTCTGTGGTTGACATGTATCTCGTGTAGGCCACTCCTCGGTGTAGTACCGCGCCGCTTGCTCCATCCTTACGCTGGCGCCGTTTTGCGATTCACTATTATCTGCCTCATTTGCATGGAATTGACTACTAATACCTGGTTACGGCGCGGACACCGCCACCACTCCTTGACAACCATTGCGCTGGGGTTGCAGCTTTACATACATACTATGGTGTGTGGTGGCTGTGCGGCTGATTTGTGTTCTACTGCTCTTTTCGGACATTGTCATATTATTTCATTGCTTTACAACTTCTGTGTGCATATCCCGGGTCTGCTGTTCTTTCTACGACGTGCCATTTATGTCATTTTTACATTTTGTGCATATTTTCTTTGGACATTCTCGGTGCCTTTCCACATTGGCATATTGCACCTATATGATACCTGACTTTGACAGCCTTCCGTTACTCCTCCGGTATGTTTGGGTAAATGTAAACCGTTTTTGGTTTACATTGCCGCGTCTACGCTACGCTTCGCGCCACTTCGTGGATCGCTATTTGCCCTCATTTGCATGGTGCAATACCGCACACAGTGTGTTTTGCATACCTACGCCGGGGGCGGGGACGGTCCGGCGCACGCCGGTAGTGCACGTGGAATTCATTCATACCTGAATCGCTAAGCAGCCATATTTGGTGTTATAACGCCGACGCTATGCTGGCGCCTGGCGCAAGGTTCATGAATCCCGGGGATATTTGGGGATAAGCAGAATATACAATCAAATCTCCATGTCCAATTCAAGGTTTAATTCCCTAATCTATGACAACATATAAACTCTCCTTGGGATCCATCAGCAGCTTATACACTCTGGGGCTTGTAAATTTCTAACATCTAACAGCCAAGTGACCCACTTAGGCTGAGTATCATAGGCAAATGTAACCTGCTATTGTTTAATTTTAAAACCAGTCTCTTATAGGTTTACCTTTATAGCGTCGATTACATATGATCGACCTACCACTTCGTCAACACTTTTATGAATTTGAATCCGCAACACTTCTCAAATGTCAAATAAATGTCAAATTTCAACGTTTCCAGCCACACCACACCTCCACACCAGTGATACCATGGGTCAAAAGGGGGCAAGATTTAGCTGTTCGCATATGTGGTTTTCGTCATTTGGGACGTTCACATTTTGGAGTTCGCTGAAGCGTCGTTGGCCTTTTTGAGATCGCCGTTATATAGGTAAATCCTCTTATACCTACCAAGTCTGTCACCTGGGATGGAGTAGTAAGTGTGAAACTGCTTCTAGGATATTACATGCTCCCAGTATACAAATTAAGACCTTCCCCCAAACCCAAAAAATCTCTCTTATCTCTTCTTTATAGCTTTTTCATTTTTTTACATCACATTCATTACATATTTTAATATAATAAAAGCTTTCCATTATGTCTTCCTACATTTTTTTTGTTTCTGCATACTGTTAAACCATATTCTCACTTACTTATTTTAACACTATACATTTCAATTTATCTACTATCTACCATTTTCTTTCTTCTACCTTGACAGTCTTCCAAAACTCAGCAGATATTTTTTCCAAAAAAATTTTAATGAATTTATGATCTCTATCTAAAGTAATACATAATATTCAGAATATGTATAACAAAGCTAAATGAAGTATCAGATTTTTAAACCCCAACCTCCATTTTTGACAGAATAAAATTTCTCCTTTTACTGGATTTAGCTTCAGCCCCCTATATCAGTCTAAAAACATTTTCAACAATTATTTTTCAGTACACGTAGAGTGCATATACACTGTTAATATATCATACTTTTCCAAATATTTAAGAATGTATCAGATATACCATTTTGTGTAAGACACTTGAGATGTATCCATATATTAGCAAGTCTAGCAACTTCCTCCCATTTTTTCTTTTATAGTATATCAATAATCTCCCTTTTGGCATCGTTGCACCTATAATACTTATTTTTATCTTAGAAAAATAACCACCATTCATACAAATACTACTTTAAAAACTTTTTTTTTCTTATTCAGTATAAGTTCTACAATCTTTAATACTTTTTCTACTGCAGTAAATACTTCTGTTATTCATACAATAATTTGGCCACCAATATCAAGTCAGCCATATATGTCATAAAAACAGGTGTTCTGGTTCCCTGTAAAACATTCCACTGTACTCCCTCACCTGAACCTTACATCTTCCAATAACAGCATTCATAACCAGTGCAAATAACCCTTACTAAGAGGGTGCTCTTGTTTTAGCCCTCTATTTATGATAACAATTTCACTTATCCATACTTTAAGTATAACCTTGTTACAAGTACATAAATCCATTGATTCTAACCAGCAAATTAATCTTTCTTTCAAACTATATTTCTTGTTCAAAAACAATACTCATAGGTTCATAGGTGTTAGGCTATTGGCCCTAGGGCCTATATAAGCCTAGCCAAAAAGGTACCCTGGCTTTCGCCACCGAAGAAAATTATTTTCCTGTGCTCCTGTCGAGCAGAGCCACATAGCTGAAACCCTGGGTGAATTTCCTATTTCCCATCCAATCATCAAGATTTTTCTTGAAGAGTGCTAATGAGGAGCTTTGTTTGATATAGATAGGTAATTTGTTTGAGAGTATGGGAAGTCTCTGGGACAGGAATCTATCCCTCCAGCATGTTCTGTTTATTGTGGTGACAAGGTTTAGGTCCCTAGAGCATGTAGCTCGGAGGGGTTGGGATTTCTTTAAATGGAGCATGTCCAACAGTTCTGGGTTTGACATAGCTTTGTATGTTAGGCAAAGATTGCCTCTGAGTAGGCGATATGTGACAGAGTAAAGCTGGAGATTTTTGAGACGGTCTGCGTAGGGCATCTGTTTGAGGCCAGTAATCCTCTTTGTGAGGTATTTCTGTGACCTTTCCAGTTGTTGTAGATGTCTTGTGAGGTACATACCAAAAGGGGAGTGGTACTCTATAATGGGTCTAATGAGTGATGAGTAGAGGGGAACAATGATCTCTTTTTTCCTGGATGAGAAACCTTTTGTGATGATGTGTGCCATGTAGAAGGGTTTCCTGACTACTGTGGCGATGTGATTATCAAAGGAGAGACTACTATCCACCTATGTCCCAAGGTCTCTTATCACACTTTCGATGTTAAGTAGACTACCACCTATGTGGTAGCTCATGGGTACAGAGTTTTTACCAAAGGGGATGACTGCACTTTTTGGCATTGAGCTTGAGGCCATGGCTTTGACACCAGGCATCTGACTCAGTGAAGCCCTTTTGTAGGATGTCCACATCTTTAGGAGTTACAATTATGGCTCTTAGTTTGCAGTCATCTGTGAACTTCATTAGCCAAAGACCTTCTGTGTTAGCCTGCACTTCAGAAAAGTAGATACTCTATCTTTAATATTGTCATAAGTACATACATTTACTATCCTATATACCTTATTTCTCAACCTAATATCACAACTAATACACCAATCTGGTATAACAGTAATTTTAAACAAAAGAGCTATACCTAAACAAATGCCTTTTACAGACTCTGTAGTATATCATGTCCACACAAAAACTCCAGCTGTTATTTTTTCTTATTTAACAACCATATAAAGTCAGCTGTTTGTTCCAAATACTTGTTTGTTAATGATAACCACTTTACCTTTTTCTTAATGCTATATATGTTTAAGGACATTACTAGTAAGCTATCCTTTACTTTTTCAATTTCTTTTGCTTTAACTTTATTTTTCTTTTAGTACCCATGTCCCTGTACTTATTCCACCATCTTCTTTCACTTCCTCACCAGTGCCTCTATTATCCTGACTCAGTACATCTAGTGCATTCAAAACATGACCACTAAATTCATTTTCAAAAGCTGGAGCTACAGTTTCAGAGTGTTATCAACATTCCCTCCAGTTTCATTAGAGACAATAGTTGAAATAAATCCCTGTGTACTGTTCACTTCTTCTCATTACCCAGAAATCTCCCTTTCCCAGATGTGCTTTAAGCCACATTTCTTCTATGTGACTTTACAGTAATTTATAGAATAGCCCAGCTCCCCACTCTGACTACACCACCTTTTTAGGACATGTTTGAATTATACTGCACTACAAAAAAAAAAAAAAAAAGAGAGAAATAAAAAATATAAAATAAACCACGTAAAAGGATAGAACCAGCTCCTTGTAAATAAGTCGTCAATAAAAGCAAAACTATATATGAAGAGGTGTTGTGGAAGCAACGCGGAAGTGCTCATACTCCATTAAATGTTGTTTGCTTTTATCCTGCTGTATTTATCACCTCCTTGGTTTTGCTTTTATTTACGACTTAAAAAAATGCATGTTTTGGGCTGACACCAATATTTAATCATAGCTTTTTAAACTTTTTAGCATCAATAATTCCAAAACTTGAAAGATATTCCATTTTCCTTGAATATCTAATAAAGTCCACACTTCCCATGCTCCTTTCTGAACCCTCTTATCATCTAATGTTGTATTACTATCAAACACTTTTAAACAGTCCTGGTCAGAAAAGCTTCCTTAATTTTTGATCAGTCACATATGTGGTCCTAAATTGCACTGTTATTTCCTTTCCTTGCATAATGGTTCTACCTTTTAAGGAGAGCAAGATAATTTTTAATCAAGCATAGCTAGGAACATTCATGCCAAAGAAAATAATTCTGAAGTTACTTCACAAAATAGTGCCAAGTGTATTAAAGCCCTGTTATGTCTTACTGACAAACCTAAAGGAATAATGACCCCCCCCCAAATAATGTACCTGTCAAATACCGTGCCTTTTTAGCTGTCATATGCATGACTGGTCTCTTTGTCTCTCTGTCTCTCCCTGTGGAGAAGTATTGACTTTTTGCATATATAAATGCTTAGTCACTACTGCAGTATGGTTTAGGCACTTCTAAATTATCTTCTGACACAGGCCTAGTACAGTGACATAGAAGGACAAGATCTGTACTATGGTCTGGGTGAGCCACATTTGATTAGTGGCTCAGCCATTTGAGGAGCTGTCAGGGAGGACAGTTGCTCCTCTTCTGGAAGAGGAGGAGAGTGGGACACACAATTCAGTTAGTTTTCCCCAGTGGAGACCACAGAAACAACAACAAAGTGCTTCTTGAGAGTGAGTTGGGTGTCATGTTAATGTCAACTCCTTGCAGAAGTGAGGACCAGATCTGTGGACTCTGCCCAGGAGATAATTTACTTTATATGCTGCAGTTGTTGATACTTTATCACTTCATATCCCTGCTATACGTGTTAGTATAGATACTCTGTAAGAACAGCCACACACATGCAGGTCAAGAAAATGCTGCAGCAGTCAATGCTACAGTGGCCTGTGCTCTAGAGTTAAGTTCAATTAAATGAGTTCATTTTGCATGTATATATTCTTTTATATATATATATATATATGTATATATATATATATATATATATATATATATATAGGTCTTTGACGCTCTTGCCCTGGCCCAGCAATCAAGGAGCCCCAATCCTCACCACTAACACCAGAGAGGGCATCTCATATATGAGGAAAGGATAACAAATACACACAGTAAAGTGCAATTTCCCTTAAGAGCACATAGAGATCACAGTCAGTCTGGGGCTGGTTGTACCCTTGCTCCCCAGGTCCCCAATAAGACTCCCCACTGGCACAGCTATACGGTCCAGATCTCAGCCTAGTGGGCAAGCTAAAACCTCTAGCACCCTCTCTGTCCAACCAGTGCTTCATGTCTCTGCCCAAGTAGCTGACACACACATACACACACACACACACACACACACACACACACACACACACACACACACACACACACACACACACACACACATGCACTTTGAGATAAGAGTTTATACAACCACACAGACACTTCTGGGGAAGGGGCTGGCACAGGTTCCCCAGCTGTGCCCCTTTTACCCAGACTATATGGTAGTACCAGCTGCAACCACCCAGCTAATATTTATCAGCTACTCAAAGGGTCTTAAAAGGGTGTCCAATTATTACTGTGCAATATTAATATCCAATTGGTAGTATGATTAAACAGTCTCAAGGCTTGTTAGAGTGATCTGGTACAGGATCCTTATATACATGCAATGTACTCTAGAGCTTAGCTTATCTCTACACAAACCAGCCACAGTTAAAAGGTTTTAAAATATTTATCAATAAATAATTAAAACCACAAGACAATACTTTCTACTACACAGTCAGTGCTAGTCAAGAGTTCAGAGATCACACATAAATACTTAAAATAAATCAGTAGTACAGTTCTGACATCACAGAAAAAGACAGTCTAAACTTTATAATTTCTAGCTCTCTAAAAGAAAACACACATCTAAGATAACTTATGTAAGACAACAGGCAGAGTGCTGATGAGTTGGATATCAAGACAAAAATGCTTAATAATCTCTGGTTCTCACTGTTTAAATTGAAACTGCAGTTCTGCTAAAACATTGCATCATCATTTACACTTTCCTGGTGTTCCCAGGCTGACAGAAATTGCATTTACATTCTTTATACACTTAGAGCAATAAAGGACATTCCACCTGTAAATTCTGGTCATTAACTTTAGCCTTAAAGCAATAGGCAGGAAGCCTTCATCTAACCAGACTGGAGCCGAATTGTAAACATTAAAGGCAGTCATAAAATAACTTGAATTTCAAAGGACCAACAAGAAATGCTTGACTTAGCTTTTTTTACAGCAGAAGGCAATGTTGCGACATTGTTTTAAGTTCAACCTTTCACATTATATTATTTTGTTTAAAAAAAAAACAAGCTTGTAGTTCAGCATTCATATTTACAAATGATAGAATTATCTGCACAGTTCTATCTGGCTAGGCTGGTAGCCTTCTCCCATCTCTACCAGTCTTCACATTTCACCCCCCCCCCAGAAAACTCAAGCTAGTTTTTCAAGTGACCCTTGAGAAATGCTGTTTGAGAGGGATAGGTCTATCTGCGTGTACCTACCCCATTCCCTGTCTTGAGAGCCCATCTGCATTGGCATTGCTAACCCCACTGCGGTGCTGCATTGACATATCATATGCTTGCAACCCCAGGCCCATCTTAGCAACTTGGTATTTTGCTGGCTGGCTCTGTTTAACCATATTAGGGGGTTGTGATCTGTTACAACAGTGAATTTCCTTCCATACAGATAAGGCTGAAGTTTCTGCAATGCCCAAACTATGGTTAGACATTCCTTTTCTACAGCTGCATAGCATTCCTCCCTGGGATAGAGCCTACGACTGAGATACACCACTAGGTGCACTTCCACCCTCTGAAGAAATCTGGCTAAGTACAGCCCCCACCCCATGGTTTGAAGCATCCACCTGCACAACAAATTATTTGCTGTAATCTGGACTGGCTAACACAGGGAGTCCGCCCAAAGCTTCTTTAAGCTTCTGGAATGCCTGCTCACATGCTGGGGTCCACACTACCTTATCTGGCCTGTTCTTCCTTGTCAGATCTGTGAGGGGAGCAGCTATGGTACTATAACTGGAGATGAACTTTCTGTAGTACCCTACTGTCCCTAAAAATGCTCTCACCTGCTTTTTAGTAACAGGTGCAGGCCATGCCTGAATGGCTTCCAGGTTCTGGCCTTATCTTAACACTCCCTACTCTATGTCCTAGGTAGGAGACCTCCGCCATATCCACCTGACATTTGCTCGACTTTATGGTCAGCCCTACCCTCTGTAGTCTGCCCAGCACCTCCCTGACATGCTGAAGGTGCTCTTGCCAGGAATGGCTGTAGATGGCAATATCATGTAGGTAAGCTAGGGCAAACACTCCTGCTCCTGCGAGGATATGATCTAATAGCCTCTGGAAAGTCACTGGGGCATTCTTCATCCCAAAGGGCATCTTTGTGAACTCATAACAGCCAAATGGAGTTACAAAGGCTGACTTCTCTCTAGGACTGGGAATCAAGGGCATCTGCCAGTAACCCTTGGTAAGATCAATGGTTGTAAGATATTTAGCCCCACCCAGCTGCTCTAGAGCCTCATCTGTCCTAAGTATGGGGTAAGAATCCTAATCCCTGTGACTATTTAATTTCCTGTAGTCCACACAGAACCATCCTTCTTTGGCACCAGCACTACTAGGGAGGCCCAGGGACTGTTGGACTCTTGAATCACCCCAAGTTCCAACATATCCTGTACTTCCTCCCTCAGGGTCTGCCTGACTCTCTCAGGCACCCTATAAGGGGCCTGCCTAATAGGCCTTTGGGGCCCTGTATCCACCTGGTGCTGCACTAGGTGGGTGCACCCTGGTTTCCCAGTGAACATGTCCCCAAATTCCTGCAACACTGCTTGGATTTCTCTAACCTGGGTAGGAGATAGGTGCTGGGACATTGCTACCACTTCCACTGAGGTGTCAGCCCGAGCCTCACTGAGGAGATCACTCCCAGATCTCCATCAGACTCCTCCTGCAATCCACTGCAAATGTTCAGCACAAGGGCCTCCCTATCATGGTAAGGTTTCATCATATTAACATGGTACAATTTGTGCCCCTGCCATCTGCCTACAAGTTCCACCATGTAGTTAACATCACTTGCCTTTCTTACCACCTTGTAGGGACCCTCCCAAGCTGCTTGCAGCTTGTTCTGTCTGACAGGAATGAGAACCATTACCTGCTGCCCCACAGCATACTCTCTAGCTCGAGCATTCCTGTCATACCACACCTTTTCCTGTTGTTGGGCTTCTGCCAGGTTCTCCTGGGCCAAGCCCATGAGTTCCCTGAGCCTTGTCTTGAGGTTTAGGATGTATGCCACAACAGACTCGCACTTACCTTATCACTCATGTCGAATTAAATCTAGAGGTCCCCTCACCCTATGCTCATATAGCAACTCAAAAGGTGAAAAACCTGTGGATTCCTGGGGAACTTCTTTGTAAGCAAACAACAGATGGGGCAAATATTTGTCCCACTCCCTCTTAAACTGATCTGCAAATGCCCGTAGCATGGACTTGAATGTAGATTTTAACCTCTCAACAAGACCATTAGGCTGAGGATGGTAGGGGGTGGTCGTCATGTGCTACACCCCGCAGGACTTCCATAGACAAGCCAGCAGGTCTGAAGTGAAATCGACACCTCTTTCAGACAGTATTTCTTTTGGGTAACCTACCCTGCTGAAAATCTCTAAAAAAGAATTTGCCACATTCTCTGCCTCAATGGAAGACAAAGCCACTGCCTCAGGGTATTGTGTAGCATAATCTACTACCACAAGGATATACTTTTTTCCTGTAGAACTTGGGGTACTCAGAGGATGCACAATATCCATAGCTACCCTCTGAAATGGCTCCTCAATCACAGGCAAAGGCATCAAAGAAGCTCTCACCTTGTCTGCTGCCTTGCTTACCTTTTGGCACTGATCACAGGTCCTGCAGTACCCTGTTACATCTCTGGAAATTCCAGGCCAATAGAAGTTTTGCATAATATGCCTCTTTGTATATTTTATGCCCATATAACCTGCAAAGGGAATATAATGGGCTATGGCTAGAAGCGTCAGAAGGTAAGCTCTAGGCACTACCAACTGCTGTACTCTCTCACCTTCCTAGCCCTCCCTCAGGGGTCCACTCTCTGTATAGTAACTCTTTGTCCCAGTATACAGATTCCCCCTTTCCTTGAGAATCAGGTGCCTCTCTAGCTATGTGCCTCAGGCATTGCAATGTAGGGTCTGAGAGCTGAGCCTGTCTCAACACTCTCCTTGTAACCCTTTCCAGCTCCCCTTCCACAGGAGGTCTGGCATCCTCTGACAGTTGTGCCTCACTGTCAGCCTGGGTACAACTACTCACCTCTACCTTTGTAGTCACTCTGTCCAAGGGACCATCAGTACCCACAAGCAGCTATGGCTCACATTCAGTCTCACTGCTACAGAGTAGCTCTCTCCCTGAAGTAACCACCTCACCAGTCCTGGCTGAAATTATGCAGTCTGTCTGGGTCTCCCCCAGGCTACCAGACCGACATGCTTGTCTCCTAGCCTGACCGTGTGTGACTGCATAAGCACATGGTACTGCCTCATCCAAACCCTTTCCTCTCAGGACATCTGCAGGATGGTAGTTTAGTACCCCTGTTGTCTCAAGACAAACCACTATTGGCATTTTGTCTTTCCCACTTACTGGCTCCCTCATCTATGGTTCCCCACATTGCCTCCATGGACACCTGCATGCCCCATGACCGCACTGCTTGCATTCAAAACATTTAACCTTAGCCCCTGGACATATACCTGGACTAGGGGCTTCCCCTGCTACTGGCAGATTCTGTTGTGGCAGTCTGTGCTGCCCACCATGTGTTCCTTTAAACCCATGAGCAGTACTGGGGGTCACCTTCCTGTGCAGGGCTGCCCTGCTTGCCAGGTATAGGTCTCCCTCCTTCCCCAACTCATCTGAAGTAGCACATTGTCTATCAGCTAACTAGATCCTCATTTCCTCAGGCAAAGTGCTAAGGGCTTGTTCCCTCACCAAAAGGTCTGCCAGCCCTTCAAAGTGGTGACCTGACATCCACTCACCCACCTATGGAAATAAGTGCTCAATTCAGCAACATATTCACACACACTTTCATCTGCCTTGTGGCTATGCTCACAAAACTTTTTTCTATATGTTTCAGGTGTTAGCTTAAACAGTTCTAAAAGACATTTTTTTACAGCAGTATAATCAAAACATGCAATGTCAGACATTTTAGCTAATGCAGTTACAGTTTTACCATGGAGTAAGGGGAGCCACGAACTGTACCCTGAGCCCTTGGTCAACTTCATACTGTTTACATACCCTCTAAACATGTGAATGAAACTATCAAAAGTATCCCCCTCTTGAAACTGTGGAATAAATTTACTGACCTTTTGTGCTTCTGGGGTCCTGTTACTCCCTTCCCGATTACCTCCATGACTTTGGCAAAGAGTCAGCATCTCCTTCTCATACTGTCTCTGTTTTTCTTTTTCCTCATCTTCCAGATGTAGCAGTTTCTCAGTCTCCTCAGCCTGCAAACATTACAGTCTCTCATTTGCTTTTAATTCCACATGCCTGGCCTCCAACTCAAGTCTCTTTAGCTCCAGCTGGATTTTTAAGTCCACTGCAGGAAGGTTGAGATGCCCATTCTCTGAGGGAATTATATCTCCATTGCCAGTCTGATTATCCTCCTGGCTGCTGTTTTCTGATGCAGCTGTAACCAAGGCTGCAATCAGTCAAGTTTCATTGCACCAGTCCCCTAGCCTGGCTCATCTCTGCCAGCTGGCTTCTTGTCAGCTTTCCATACTCCTCTGCTGATATGCTGCCTGCTCACTTTGACTAACTAAGCTAACAAAAAAAATAAAACAGTTGTGATCTGAACTCTGAGTATTCACTGCGTGGTTGTTTTAGAGTACACAACACCTTCAAAGCTCACTGTACACAAGCTACAGGATTCACTCTACCCACACCACTACAAGACAATTAGTACTTGCCCACTAATTAATATGTGATGTAAATATCCCACCGCTGCCAAACACAAATATGACGTCCGTGCCCTGGCCCAGCAATCAAGGAGCCCCAATCCTCACCACTAGCAACAGAGAGGGTGTCTCATATATGAAGAAAGGATAACAAATTCACACAGTAAAGTCCAATTTCCCTTAAGAGCACACAGAGATCACACTCAGTCCAGAGCTGGTTGCTCCCTTGCTCCCCAGGTCCCCAAAAAGATTCCCCACTGGTACAGCTATAGGGTCCAGAACTCAGCCTAGTGGGCAAGCTAAAACCTCTAGCACCCTCTTTGCCCAACCAGTGGTTCATGTCCCTGCCCACATAGCTGACACACACACACACACTCATGCACTTTGAGATAAGAGTTTATACAACCACACAGACACTTCTGGGGAAGGCTGGCACAGGTTCTCCAGCTGTGCCCCTTTTACCCAGACTATTGGTTTGTACCAGCTGCCACCACCCAGCTAATCTTTATCAGCTACTCAAAGGCCCTTAAAAGGGTGTCCACTTATTACTGTGCAATATTAATATCCAGTTGGTAGTATGACTAAACAGTCTCAAGGCTTATTAGAGTGACCTGGTACAGGATCCTTATATACATGCAATGTACTCTAGAGCTTAACTTATCTCTACACAAACCAGCCACAGTTAAAAGGTTTTTAAACATTTAATAATAAATAATTAAAACCACAAGACAATACTTTCTACTACACAGTCAGTGTTAGTCAAGAGTTCAGAGATTACACAGAAATACTTAAAATAAATCAGTGGTACAGTTCTGACATCACAGAAAAACAGTCCAAACTTTCTAATTTCAAGCTCTCTAAAAGAAAATGCAAGTCTAAGATAACTTACATAAGACAACAGGAAGAGTGTTGATGAGTTGGATATCAAGACAAAAATGCTTAATAATCTCTGGTTCTCACTGTTTAAATTGAAACTGCAGTTCTTCTAAAACATTACATCATCTTTTACACTTTCCTGGTGTTCCCAGGCTGACAGAAACTGCATTTACATTATTTTACACAGAGCAATAAAGTACATTCCACATGTAAATTCTGGTCATTAACTTTAGCCTTAAAACAATAGACAGGAAGCCATCATCTAGTTGGACTGGAGCCAAATTGTAAACAGCAAAGGCAGTCATGAAATAACTTTAATTTCAAAGGACTAACAACAAATGCTTGACTTAGCTTTCTTTACAGCAGATGGCAATGTTGCCACATTGTTTTAAATTCAACCTTTCACAGCATATTCTTTCATTTAAAAAAAAAACAAGCTTGTAGTTCAACATTCATATTTACAAATTATAGAATTATCTGCACAATTCTATCTGGCTAGGCTGGCAGCCTTCACCCATCTCTACCAGTCTTCACAGGGTTTACTTTACATGATCGACAACTCAAATGTTCCACTTTCATATCGCCGAGACCATATGATTGAACATTTGAAACATTGACCATGTAAAGTAAACACCATAACACACCAAAACAAAATTAGCAGGGGGGGCAAGCAACCCTGCACTGCCCACATGGGGGGCTGTGCCCCCCTCACTCCCTGCTACGTAAATATACCAACTCCATGATCACACTACATTGCGGCAACAGGAAACCTTCCCGTTCCGCACTGTATGGAGATCTCCATTCAGATCAGTTGAGCTTTTTAAAGTTTGATCATATGGGCTCAGCCATATGAGAGTCGGTCTTTTAAAAGTTTGACCATCTGAAGGGGACCCATATATATATATATATATATATATATATATATATATATATATATATACACACACACACACACACACACACACACACACATATATATATATATATATATATATATGTATATATATATATATATATATATATATATATATATATATATAAAATATTTATTTATTTATTTATTTATGTGTGTGTGTATATGTATATATATATATATATATATATATATATATATATTTATTTATGTGTATATATATATATATATATATATATATATATATATATATATATATATTTATGTAAGGCACTATCTGTGTGTGTGCAACTACAGCTGCAGTTTGTCTTCAGTTTTCCTGCTGTCTGACTTCATGTAGAAACACATGTGATTACAGGTGTTTCCAGTTACCTCACAGTTTTTTGACCATGAAGTTTGTATGGATGCAAGTTATGTCAGTCTCTTTCACAAAACTGGAAGAAAACATCTATAGTAATAAAATATTTATATTGCAATCATATAATATTGTTTAAACTGTTTGAAAATATGTTTTAATGTGGTCTGATGCAGATGACAAAATTTAGAGATAATGTGAGACTCATGAGCATTAAAAAATGCATTACACTAACTTCACAATTGAAAACTAAGTAAGTGTGTCAAGGTAAATATGATGTTATGTGCATGAATACCAAACTATGCAATGTATTGTACAGTGAGTCTGCATGCATGGCTATCTATGCATAAAAGTGAGACTACAATACAAAAACATCATTAAATGTGCATCAAAGAAGGAAAAGGGTGAGCAAGAGACTATGCAGTATCTCAGAGGTACCCTAATAATTCAGAAAAAATAAAACACTAGCTATCTAAATCATGAGAATGTTGGCAATGAACCCACAGCCCAAGGAACAGACGTATGACAGAGGGACAGAAGACCACACTAATAAAGATAATGCACTGAGTTGATAAGTTGTTTGGACTGGTACAATATGGATGCTGACACTCTAGACTGGTTGTGTGATATGGGACATGACACAGACAGACAGACTGACTGTCTATGGATTTCTAATAACATTACTAGTTAAAATAATGAGTACTGTAAACATATAGGTAATTGGAATTTTTCAGTGGCATTCCATGGATATCCTTGTTATATATCAAGTATAATCAAGAAAAATTCTTCAGGAGTTCCTGACTTGCAAGGCTCTACATGCAGATGACTCACTCTAGATCTACAGACAAACAAATGGCATATTATGCCAATGATATGTAACTCAAATTGGTCTGTAGGTTTGCCTAGGGACACTGGTGCCATTGACTACATAGCCTATAGCAACATGTGCACCCAGCACAAAGGATGGCACTGCATGTGTGAAGTGGATGGAATTCTGCCTGCTTACTGTATAGGAGGCATGTAAAAATTATGTGGCATTTTGAACATGTATGTAGAATAGTCAAGCAACATCCGTGTCACTAACATTTGTTACAAGACTGTCCTATCCCAGGCCTTCTAAAGGGCTAAAGCAGAAGGTGGGCTGTATGGGTAATACATTATAGTCAGTGCAACTATGGCTGCTGATATTAGTAAACAGTCTGCCACCCAGCCAGCTCATGTGGCATACAGTGGTAAAGCTGTGACTTGTGGCCCAGGTGACCTAAGTTTGATTAGTGGCTCAGGTATCTGACAGAGCAGACAGGGAAGGAAGGGACCTAGTGTCTGCTGCTTGCTCATCTAGTCTGGGGAGAGAGAAGAGCTTTGGTTTGTCATTTGCATAACACCTAGTAGGTGCATTGGGTGCTGCACTCATGGACTATGTGCCAGTAAACATTCACTGCTATGGTGCACATCCAGGTAGCTGAATAAACCATTGCACATAATAATACCCCTTGCAACAATCAGCATGCAGTGGAACATGCATAGCCATCATGAGAAAGAAGGGTGCTGTAACAGGGATGGGCCAGTCACTCTACAGGACAAGAAAGCTTACTACCTATCACTAGATACTCACTGTTGGTACTGGAGTCTGAATGGAGAGATGAAAAGTCAGCAAGCAAAGGAGTGTAGTAGTGCTGAAATCAAATTCATTCTCAAGTCTTGGTGAGTACTTTCACGTGGTTGACCCTGTTTTTCACAATATCTCACCAAGGTGACACTGATATATAGACTGTATTTATATAGCATATATCATGGACAGAAGTAGGTCAAAAACTAAAAAAGATAGCTGAGTGCACAAGACCCAGGATAAAAAAAATGACCAGTCCTGGTAGGTGCACTGGTTCCAGGACTGGAAAAAAATGACAGTACAGAATCCCCAAAATATGGAAACATCCCTACAATGGGGCCAGGCCAGGCCCAGGGGGAGGATGCCCCCCCCCCCCTGTTGTAGAAGAAAGTAGCAGTCCATAAAAATCACAAAAACTGATAGGCCAAAGAAGAGCCATAAAGATGGTAGAGTGGACTGTTGAGGATAAGAAAGAAATTATGTATTGTTACTATTATGCAAAAAGCCCAGAATTTCCAGACACAAGATATACAGAAAGATTAAGTGAGAAATTAGAGAAAAAAAATACTTCCACAAGAAAAACTGTCAGAAGCTTCAAATAAAAATTTGTGGTGATTAATACAACAGATTTGTGAAAAACAGTATATAGACCAAGAAACTTGGATCTGTTTGGAAAAAGAAGCAGCTGAGGAAGTGCAAAAATATAAACAATAAAACGTAGATATCTTTGAAAAGTATAAAAAAGAAATATGGATATGGGAAAGAAAGAGAGATTTGATATGGTGTAATATTTATGCAAAGGCGAAAGCCAAATTAATCAACATAAAGAAGGCAGCCACAAAGATATCCATAGAGTAATACAGGCAAAGGCATCCAGACATGGAACATTTCACAATAAAAAAGAGGGAATGTAGAAAAGAAAATTAGTAAAGTAGAAGTTAAAAAATAGAAGTTGAAGTTATGGAGTGCGTGCGAAGTGAAGGATTTGATGTAGAAGGTCTAACACAGGTTACTTGACAGCATGATGGAACAAGTCACCAAAGTAAAGAGAAACAGGAAGATCAGGAGACATCTGAGGATGAAATATGGACATGGGAAAGAAAAAATAGATATTAAATGGTGTAATATCTATGCAAAGGAGGAAGGAAAACTAATCAATAAAAAAGAGCAGCACCAAAGATATTTAAAGAGAAATACAGGCAAAGGAATCTAGACATGGAAAACTTTACAATACAAAAAAGTAAGAAGACGAAGCGTAGATAAGGAGATCAGTGATGGAGAAGTTAAAGAAACAGAAACTGAAGGTACCAAAACAGGATAGAGCAATGGACTTCCAAATTAAGGGGAAACCAGTGGAATGGGAAGGAATTGGGCAGGTGCCATATGAAGATATTTTAGAACCTTCCACAGGAAACCAATATAAACATTCACTTGAAGCTGTGGAAACTCTGACACAGTTAATGTTGAGGTGTGATAGGCCGGTGAGTTCCCATATGACAGAGCAGCAGATGGTACAGGATGAAACTGAAGAGAATGTGCCACAAGGAAGATGCAATAGAACTTTATAGAATGGCACCAGGAACTAGAAAACAAAAAAATGTGTCCTCGGTTTAGAAGAAAAATGAGCTAAAAGAGGAGTTGCTTGACTTAATAGAGATGGCTAGACATATTAAGATCAATGAATGAAATAGACTGCAGAAGATCAATAAAACCCCAAAAGTAAGAAGTTTGATAAAACAAATGAACACAGTAATTAGGACCATCCATAGGGATCCATGCAATATAATAGAAATAAATAGGATATATTGCTGTGCAGCTAAATTAATAACTGATAAAGTTCTACTACAAGAACACAGGAAAGTGAGAGAGACAAAGGGGAGAACTCAAATACCATCATGGAAGTACTGAATAGAGAAAACTATAAAGCAACTAAGACAAGAAGTATTACTGTTAGAGGAGTATATAAGAGGGAACAGATCAACAAAAATAATAAGAAAGATAATCATGATAAAGGCAATGCACAATATTATAATGGATCAGGATCAGTCATGCACTATTGCAAATAACAAACTAGCACAGGCAGAAAAACTTAGAAGATATGCAGATAAATATAGAGGAAAAGTACAAAATATGCAATTTAGTGATGACCCAAAACGTTTTATAGAGACTGGGAAACAAAGTAAAAGGAATTGAAAGACCATCCAAAAAAGAAGAAACAGATACATTTTGGAGAAGTATTTATGAAGATCCTGTGGAACATAACAAAGATGCTAAATGGATAGAAGACGTAAAAAAAAGTATAAGAAATTTAAAGGTGCAGGATATGAAGTGGGATGAAGTAACAGCCAGAGAGATTGAAACAAAGTTAAGAAAAGCCTCTAATTGGGAAACCCTAGGCCCAGATGCAATACCTAACTTCTGGTTAAAAGTATTAACATATTTACATGAAGATTTAGCCATGAGTAAGAACTATTTATATGAACAGCCCAAACAGATACCAATCTGGCTAACAACAGGAAAAACAATGCTCCTACTTAAGAATGAACCTGCAAGCTACCCTAAGAATTATAGACCAATAATCTGCCTTCTGACAATGTATAATCTATACACTGGAATTGATGCAGACAGAGTTTATAGTCATTTAGAAGAAAACTGAATCATGGCAATAGAGCAAAAGGGCAATAAAAGAAAGTCCTCTGGAACAAAGGATCATTTGTTCTTAAATAAAGTCATAGTGGAGAACTGTAAAAGGGGGAAGAATTTAAGTATGGCATGGGTTGGTTACAAAACAGCATTTGCTAGTATACCACATTCATGCATAAAAGAGTGCTTAAAATATACAAGATACATCCTACACTGATCAACTACATTACAGTGACCATGAAACAGTGGCAGGCCAGTTTGCAATTAAGCAATGATAAACAACACATTATTATTCCAGGGATAAAAATCCAAAGAGGGATATTCTAGTGTGGCTCTCTGTCACCACTGGTATTTTGCCTTGCCCTTAACCCATTAAGCTGACTACTTAACAGCTAGGCCATGGCTATAATTTGGCTCCTAAAAAACAACAAAGTGTAAAGACTTCTCATCTTCTCTTTGTCGATGATTTAAAACTGTATTGCTTATCAGACGAGGAGCTGAAAGCACAACTGCAAGTTGTCAAAACTTTTTCAGATGATATAAGAATGTCATTTGGTCTTGATAAATGTGCAAGGGCAACCTTTAAAGCAGGAAAATAGAAGCACCAAGAAAAACATCAGTGTGGGACCAGAATGTGATATAAAAGAACTAGAGCAAGAAAGAGTGTATAAATATTTGGAAATTGATGAAGGATCAACAATAAAACACTAACAAATGCAAATAAAACTTGGTAAGGAATACTTTAAAAGACTTAAATTAATCCTGAAAACAGAGTTTACATCTGTGAACAAAATCCAAGCTATAAACCAATTTGCTCTTCCTGTCCTAACTTACAGTTTTGGCGTGACTGACTGGCTCCAAAATGTGTTGGATAGATTAGATAGGAAAACAAGATGGATGCTTCATGCTCACCAAATGATTTATAAATATCAGTGAATACCAAGGTTATATATTCCCCATTCTGAAGGAGGGATGGGCCTTCTTAAAATAGATTGCATGTATAGTGTAAGAATTGATTAGACTGTAGTATACTGGAATTAACTGGAAACAACTGAAATGAGACTGGAATGAAAGTCTATCTGTTAATTACCCAAACTCATGCTGAACAGATGCCAGTCTCTCCTTTACGGGCCAAGTCTTGTGTACTTTTCAGAATGAATTCTCCAAACACTGTAGTTCATTTAATAAGGCTTTATTAGATGTTCTTCATTAACAGTGCTGATAAACAATAACAGTCTGTAGAAATGCTGGAATCCTGGTTAGTAATAACAGTGCTGCTAAATATATCCAACATTACTGCATGTCATATTCTGATTGTCCTGAACAACGTTAACTGAAATCATCTTTATTTGACATGTCTTCTGTACTCAGGCTTGAGTGCCTGTATTGTAACTTAATCTTCTCTCTAATGTCAGGTCAAACAAATTGACTTCTCTAACTCTATCTGAAGTATATTTAAGAATACCAAAACTATGTAATGCTTCACATGCCTTATGAGCCTTGGTTCTCAGGCCTTGTCTTGTTTTGCAGCCTTGTCTCATTTTGCAAGTGCCTAGCTATCTCATTATCTAACATTTTCTTGATTCTTCACTTGAGAAAGTAACAGAAAAAGAACCTCCCCTTGGGAACTGTTATCTCTCATGCTTTTCCAGCAAGGTTATTTGTTCTTTCTGCTTAACTGTCTTTTATGTATAAATAAAACAGAACATCTAGGTCTATTTTACCCTTTAGCATGTCTAATGTCTAATAACTGCTTTAAAATGGAAGTCCCTAGTCTAACAGTTGCCCCTGAGGTCCCTGATGAAAGTCTACAAGGGCCTACTCCTGTAGTTACTTTACATCTGTATTAACTACTGTATACAGCTTTATATACCTATCTCATAATCTGAAAATACATTTTCTTTATTTGGTAAATAAACTTGCAATGTAAACTTTGACCCCTAGGTGTCACTTGAGCATTTATGTCCTGGTTGGATTGAAGTCTCTTAACTTTATGTTTTAATTATAAATAGTCAGTTGTTTATATCTGGTGAATCAACTTGCAATTTTAATTTCAACCACTAGGCTTGAAGTCTGTTAACTTTATGATTTAATTTTCACATCACCTAGATTCATAGGGCAGGATTCACGAAGGCTTGCATGGAGTCTAAGAATAGTGTAAGACTCCATGCAGCTTTCGCGATCCAGGAACAGCCCTAAATTCCGTGTAAGAGACCAGCTAAAACGTCTCTTACACGGAGTGGGCGTGGATATGCTAATCACCTCACTTGCAACCCAAAGGCATGCAAATGAGGTAGATTAGCAATCCAGGAAGCCCAAAGCAGCCCGTGTAAGAGCCGTTTTAGCTGCAGAAATGTACTCAGTTGACAACTGAGTATGTTTCTGCAAAAAACACAATGGAGCCATATGTCAGCTCCAAATAAAGGGCGCATATGTGTCAGGTAGCATGCCAATGGCCAAATATGTGGTCATTGGCAAGGTAGCCCGATGCAAATATGAAAAATAAATATTTTTTTTCGGCGATCACCGATGTTTAAACGCAGCGCAGCCCCGCGCAAATGGGCTGCGCTGCATAAAACATAAAAATGAAGGTTATAAACCCACACATTTGGGTTTTATGCAATACATTAATTTACAATGCAGTGACCAGCAGACCAAAAACAACATGGCTACCATTTAGGAGGAAGCTGAGTCTAAGACATGTAACTAAGCATTAGTAGGCAATCTGATGTAAATGAGTGTTAGGATACTGAATTCCACTGTCCCATAGCAAATGAGCACATTCTGAGTAGTGTAAGAGATACATAAGGGGGAGGAATAGAGTAGGAGATAGGTGACATCACAGGGGGGAATGGTAGAAAGAAATGCAGTTCATTGGAGGTCAGTGTTACATGACAGATGTCAGACACATATCATGGAAAGAGGAGTGCCACAACATAAGCATGGGAAAGTCAAGAAATGGAAGGTGTACACTGTTGCTTACACCAAAGTTTCTTGCTGGGCGTGCATGCGCACGTGTGCGCACCATGAAGCGCGAATAGGACAGTGTGCGCGTGTGTAAGGCAGACTGAGCATGTGGGAGCCTGTTGGCAGAGTTGTAACACTGTTTGCACTGGTGTGCGCATGTTTTAACCCAAATAAGCAGATTCTGAACCGTGTAAGCATGTGTGCGCTCATGTAAGCCACTGTGAGCATGTTTCTGCTGGTATGCACGTTGCTCCCCCCTGAGGAAACAGAAAAGAAAAAGGAAGCAACAGAATTAGTAGGAAGCTAGCAGGGAATACTGCTGGAGCTAGCAGGTGAAAACAATTAGAAGCAGGCAATTACACAGGAAGAAAAGTAGCTCAGCCAAGCACTTAAAACTCTGCAAACAGCAGTGCAGGATGTTTCTCTCAAGAGACACTGCAAGACAGGAGTAAGCTATTAGAAGTGAAAACTGAAAAAGCTGAACTCAGAGCAGAAATGCTAGGGGCTGCCATAGCTGTCATAAGGAGACATAGGCTACTTGCTGAGGTTGGTGACAATGCAGATGGTGCCAGACATCCCACAGTGAGGAGACGGAGAAGATTGTACAGGCCCAGGGTCACCTACCATGGGTTACATGAGCTGGAGATAGTAGAGTGCTATAGAGTGGACAGAGACCTCCTGCAGCAAATTGTTGAGCTGTGCAGGCCACGCCTCACACACAGAACCAACAGAGGGGGAACCCATCCCAGTGGAAACCAAGGTATGTGTTGGCATAAGAATACTAGCAACAGGTACTTTCCAGAGACCAACTGGTGATATGATGGGATATCACAGGCATCAGCCTCCAGGGTACTGCACCAGTTCCTGGATGCCATGTCAGCACATGTCGGTAATCATGTATATTTCCCCAATGCCCGTGAGGTATTGGCCAGCAATATGCGTCTCTTCCAGCAAATAGCGGAATACCCTGAGGTAGTGGGTGCAATAGACTGCACACACATATGCATCAAAGCACCAGCCGGTGAGCGGGGTAGGGCCTACATTAACTGCAAGGGCTTCCCCTCCATCAACTGCCAGGTCGTGTGTGATGCCCAGGGCATAATAATGAATATGTGTGCTGGCTGTCCTGGGAGCTACCATGATTCCCATATCTGGCATTTGACGCAGCTGTACCAGACATTTGCCAATGGGGACATCCCACGTGGACACCTAGTGGGGGATGCTGGTTATGCACTGGAGCCGTGGCTGATGACACCCATCAGAAACGCACGCACACCTGAACAGGAATGCCATAATGAGGCACACGTACAAACACGTAATGTAATAGAGCGTGTGTTTGGGCTGCTCAAGTCATGGTTCCGGTGTCTGGACACATCTGGTGGAGCCTTGCAGTACACACCAACTACATGTACCCAAATTGTCATGGTATGTGCTATGCTACATAATATGATCTTGCAAAAACAGCTGCAGCAGTACCAGCACAGGGCCGGGCCAAACAGCCCCCCACCATTGCCAAGGCCATCACAGGCAGAGCGTGACTCAGAGGAGGAACAACCTGAGCTTGCCCCAGTAGGCAGAATGAGGCATGCCCAGTATGCCCTGGCCTTGGCAAAGAGGCAATGCATAGCACATACACTGGCTCAGTAGGAACCCTGGGAATGATACCCCTCTCTGACTCACTCATATAATAACAGGGATGCCTAAAATGACATAACCTGCTCTCAAACATGTACAGGGAGTGTAGTATGTGCATCCGACAGAGGCAGCCCTGCAGCACCACCTGAGGCATGAATGCCATGTGTTAAGCAATGTAACACCATGTAGTATATACACACTTGATGACCCTGACTAACATCCTACCCTCACCAGGCATGATGCCACAATATGATGATGAGATGTTCAAGTGCAATAATTGGCTGAAGTATTGCAGTTAGTCAAAGGGGATCCAATGTGTGCCAGCCTGGGATGACATGCTGAGCATTACATGATGCTCCACCTGCTAGGGGTGGTGTGCACCTATCAGTCCAGGCCTTATGGATACTGGCAAAGGCTGCTGTTACCCACAGTGTGCCATGAATCGGTAAGGCTCAAAACACAAACCCACCTCCATAGGTATCACAAGGGATAAGAACCTAGATGTAATGCTACCCAATGCCAGAAGTCTAAACAGCAAGATGCATGCAGTCTAAACTCCCCCAGTATGGAGAATGTTGATATCTGTCCTGTAATAGAAAACTGGGTCAAGGCTCACAACAGCACCATAACACTACCAGGTTACACCTCATACTGTGCTGTACAGCCTCAAAACATGGAACAAGCTACAAAAGGAGGGTGACTAGCAATAATTGTCAAGGATAACCACTCCCCCATGTTGGTACCACAACAAGAAGCAGCATGGACTAGCCATGGTCAAGTAACAGTGGCTAAAACTGCCTCCCAGTTTATAGCCTGCTACAGACTACCGTCCTAACACCAGGAACTGCACCTGGCCTATGTTGGAATACTAGAATATATCAAGCCCTCCAAACCACATTATATTTTCTGACTGAAAATACCCAGACATAGACTGGAAGAATTATACTAGCTCCAACACTGTAGGACAAAAGTTCATAGAATCCATAAACCAAAATGCCCAGGAACAACGTACCACTGCCACAAGAGGGGTAAGCATACTGGATGTGATAATCAGCAACATGGGTACCGGATGGCAAGATGAGAAGTGTATCCATCATTGGTAAGACCAGACCATAGAGTAATCACACTGGATATACACATCCTGACCACAGTCCCTGGCCAGAAAACCACGGTGAAAAACATGTGTAAAGCAAAAGTTGCACTCCTCCAAACTGATGTGGAATCCATTAAAGGCCCTGTGGAGGTGCAAAATATGGGCCACACCTCAGAACCTGTTATACAGGCATTCCATGAACACTACCAGGAATGCTTGGATTATGCAATCCCAAATAAAACCAAGACACAATGCCATACACGCAGGCATCTGGCATGGTGGACTCCAGCCATTACCAAACCATGCAAGAGAATGAGGAAGCTACTACTTGATACAGCAAACATAAAAAGGGAAGTAATCACTGATCAGTAGTATGGCAATAAAATATGTCCACACATACAATTCACTAAGGCCAGCTACAACAAGTTGAATCTGTGAATCTTGAGGCAATGTTACACCTGCGCCATGTACACAGACAACCCTGAACTCCCCCCAAGAAATACAAATATATGTGAGAGATGCAACCATTTATCCAAACTGGAGGCTGAGCTCCCTCAACTCAGTACTGTCAAAACTAGTCAGGAGGAGAAGGTAACCACACACACCACAAACCCAGTCCCACATAGACCTATCACAACTGCAAACCAAAGACAAACACAGAAAAACATTCCCAGATGCCCTAATTACAAACACACCACACCAACAGAGGCCTCCAAAGCAGACACCCAAGCAACCACAACCTCCAAACATAGCACATGCAACACATAGTACACAAAGCTGGTGTGCCAAACAGTCACAGGCCAGAAGGAAAACCAACATGCCTGATACAGTTGTAATAGGTGACTCCATAGACAGACAAATTGCTGTCCCGCTCACCAGACTAAACAAGGGAAAGGGTACAGTAAGCTGCCTGTAGGCTGCTACAATATGCCACATAACACAAGTACGCAGGTTATCCCAAAGCAAGTAGAAATATAATGCAGTCATTGTCCATGCTGGCGTGAATGACCTGAGATGTACCTCCCTGGACTACATGAAAAGAGTCATAGATGAGCTCTCCGATTATGTAGTCCATGCCGGTAAGACACTGACCGTTTGCAGCATCCTACCCTCAACAAGAATGATGCCACAGTACAAACACAGAATGATTAGCTTTAACAAGTGGCACAAGTACTGGTGTCATTCCAAGGGGATCCAATGTCTGTCTACTTGGGATGTCATGCTTGACAAGCCACACTGCTGTTCCAGGGATGACTTGCACCTGTTACCCCTGGGCGTCTGGATATTGGATAAGGCTTTTGCCACCTCCATAGAGCCTTTTGTAGGCAAGGCTGAAAAGACTAACCCACCACCCTAGAAAACATAAGTGGAAAGAAACAGAAGGGTAATGCTGACCAATGCCAGACGTGTAAACCTCAATATGCATGCTCCTGAGGCCCTCCCCAGTATGGAGAACATTGATGTCTGTGCAGTGACAGAAACCTGCAGCAAGCCTCCTGACAGCACATCAGCACTACCAGGTTATACCTCATATCATGCGTTATGGCCCCAAAACCTGGACCAAAGCTTGAAAGGAGGGGGAGTATCCATATTCAGCACAGACACCCATACATCCAGGTAACTGACAATGCACAAAGCCTCGGAGACCACCCATGTGCAACTAACCTTAAGCAAAACTGCTGTACAGTCTGTAGCATGTTACAGACCACTCTCTCACACACACAAACCCCACCCAGCCATCCTGAAGACACTGGACAGTATGAATGTCCCACCAAATACCAAACAAGGTACTCACAAATTACCACATAGGTTGTAAACCATTATGTATGGAAGGAGTAATCAGGGACCTAGGGACACATGTGGAGAGTAACCTGTTATGTGACACTCACATTGCCAATGTGGCTAGGAAGACTGTCTATATTGGACACTGTATCATGAAAGGATTCACATCTACGTCAACAGAGGTCATTTGCCCCTATACTGTTCTCTTATCAGACCCATAATCTAGTACAATGCCTCATTTGGGATGTACCTTATCTGACACCTGCAGCAATTAGAAAGACCTCAAAGGTACCTCACCAAGAGGATAAAGGGTCTCAAATATATGTCATATGCTGCCTGGCTGTAGACACCCCAGCTGAATGCAGTCACATACTGCCTACACAGAGGCGTTGTATGCCTGTTGTACAAGGCCATGTCCAACACAGGAGTAATGGACATGCTCCACCCCAGAAAACCCAAAACCATTGGAGCTGTGAGAGTGAGAGATGTCAACTTCAACACATAATGAAATAGGATGTGCTGGAGGGACAGATACATAACCCTGAGGCTCCCTACACCCTGGAACAGAATCCCACTCCATGTTAGGCAGAGCCCCTCACTGACACTCTTCAACAGGAATCTTAACAAGTGGATGGATGATCGTAGATGTACACTGGGGTCTTCACTGTGTCACGTCCAGACAGAGGCACAGTAAAGTAAATCATAAATGGCCATAATATTCATATAGCAAGGGGTGGCGAAAGCCACACACACTCTGGCTAGGCTTATAAATGCCCTAGGGTGGATAGCCTAGTATGAACCTATGAACCTATGAAGATACAAATTGTACAGGACACTAAGGATAATCACAAGGCTTTCTTAACTGATGGTAGGAACCTTGTTGGGAATTCACAGATATGCTCTGAATCACTCAAATATTACAAACAACATACCAAACACACACACATATAGCCAACATCAAACTTGACAGGTGCAGTTCAAACCCCCCCCCCCCAAGAATGCAAAATATCTATCCCAGCAGACTGCTGGCCCCCTGACATTGCAGATGCTGAGGTAACAGCCAGCATCGACAAAGCAAAACACACAGCAGCAATGGTATGAGATGGTGTCCTGGGCTGAGTCCAACATGGAAACCAAGAAGAATGGAATGCCAAATCACACTACTGCTCAATGTCAGTCTTACCACATGATATGTACCCAAAGATCAGTGTACAACAACAGTGGTCCTACTCAACAAAGGTGTTACCTGAATGGATACTGCAAACTACCACCCCAGAATCCTGACAAGCTTGGTCTGCACAGCTATGGAAAGGATCAGCATGTACCGCAGACATAAAGATATTGGGGACCTACTGACACTGGACCCTACCCAGTGTGGCTTTCTTAAGTGCAGATCCTACCCCTTAAACATGTTTGACTCATTTGAAACAGTCATTAAGGTCATTGATGAGGGCAATGTGGTCCACACAGCGTAGCTGGACCTTGCAAAGGCTTCCATAAAATACCCCACGTGTTCATTATAGATAAGCTCACCAGCTTAAATATAAACCCCTATGTCAGTAGAGGGGTTGCAAACCAGCCCAAGGACAGAACTGACATGGTCAGACATGCTGCAGCCATCAAAAGGGACACATAGAAACAGACAACTGGTGCCATAGCCATGTTAGCAAGCTAATTGCAGAAAAGTGTATAGTCAACCCCTGTGGATATACAGTAAGTGCCCACCAATTACCACATAGGTGTTAACCCATTAAGCACTTAACATGTAATGAGAGACCTGGGGACACAAGTTGATAGATATCCTGCAATGGACAAGCATGTGACTGTAGTGGTTACAGAAACATACCATATACCCACCTAATCATGAAGGTTGTCAGATCTAGATAAGGGGAGGTCATTGTGGCTCTGCAGTCATCCTTCATCAACGTTACAATTGACTACAATAGCCCCTGTGGGATGTACCTCAGCAGACACCTCCATCAACTGTAAAGTCCCCAAAAGTACCTCGCCAGGAGTATCAAAGAGCTTGAACAGATGCCATGTGTTGCCTGATTAAACAAACTGCAGCTCCACACACTGTCATACTGCCCACCCAGAGGCAAGCTGTGCCTGATGTATAAAGCCATGTCCAAGCTGGAACCAATGAACATGCTGCACCTTGTACAATCTGAATGGCAGTGAGCTATGCACATGAGAGACCTGAACCCCAGCACTGACATACATAGGACAAGCTGTACTGAATGATCCATAACACAGAAGCCACCTCCACTCTTGAGTAAACTCCCAGTACAGGTTAGCCAGAGAGTCACTCATCGACTCTCCTCAAGAGGAATCTTGATGAGTGGATGGGAGATGGTAGGTTTACCTTGGGTATCACTGTTATGTCACGGGTAGATGGAGGCACAGTATACTAACCATGACATATGTCATGGCAAACTCCACTTACAATGTGTGTCGAAGGACAAACACACTCTCCGACTAGCATTAGAAATGGCCTAGGGCACAGCGCTAGTGTTTGCCAATGTACTCCTATGTTGTGGAATACACTACCATTGTTAGACAAGCCTGGTTTATGTAGTTCATATCTGAACATAATGCAACATGGTCAGATGTGCACAACTGGCTCCTAACCAGGCTGTTGTGCTCACTATGAAAATGTGAAGCAGTGATAGGACTAAAGCCCAGGATACTGTCCACCACAGTGAAAGTACTGAACCAGTACACTATACGGTACTACAGTGTTAGGTCAGTATGAAAGGATGTTGACAATTGTATGCAAAGTATCCCATGCAAACCCTGCAGGCACAGTATAATCCCTGTTGTGTTCAGACACAAAGCAGTTGGACAGTAACTGCACAACATGACACACAACACACAACCATAAACGTGAGATATTGTTGAAGTTCACACTCATCCACAAATGTGGTGGGCTGCAGAGTTCAACATATGGAAAGCTCACACTGGGCATGCTCGCACACTTTGATAAATGAGACATATGTCAGACAACATGCCATGGAAAGCCTGAACTGGGCATGCTCACAAACTTAGGCCAAATCTCAGTTTAGCAGTTGGCCACACATATCTGGTATTTGTACGTGTTATGCCAGGAAGCAACCACATTACAGCAATCTGCCCAGTGCACACAGTTAAATGACTACAGAGACATACGTGATATAGTGGATCCCTCTCATATTCAAACATCTTCCACAGATACAGAAGTTGTTCATAGAAACAAGGAATGCTATGGCAATAAAGACCTCCAAACAGTCTATCAGCAACAAAAATTGTGCATCTGACAATTAAACATATGGGTGTAGAGGCCAACACTAGGCTGTTTGCCCTAGGGAATGACAGCTTAGCCAGAGTGTGCTTGGCGTCTGCCTCCCCAGTACAGTAGGCTACTGTGCCACTGTAAAGCAGGTCACATAAGGCACCGTGTGAGGCTAGTGTGCTGAGCCTCTGTTAAGCAGGGACACAGTGGAGATCCCAGGGGTTGAATTTGCTAAGCCACATCCATGTTGTTGGTGTGTGCTGGAAGAGGGTTGGTGAGGACCGCTAACAGTAAGTGGGCATCAATAACAGACTGAGGGGAGCCTTATCTGCATTGTCTGGACAATTTCACTGTCAACACTTTGTCGTGATGATTATAAGGGACTGAAGTGTCGTGCCAGTACTGTTCAGAGATGTCCTCCCTCTGTGGGCTACTGCTCTGCAATGTATTAGCTCACTCTGTCTGTTGGACAGCCCATATATGGCTGTTGTACACCTGACAGGTGCCCTGTTGTGGAGCAGTCATGGGTATATTTGGGATAGCATGATCAATGCAAACCTTCCACATGCTCATAGAATGCAATTGTCAAGGATTATGCAGAGTGGCCTGTATACTCCCCTAGCATGGGTCCTTTGAAGTCTTCCACCCCAGTCTTCACAAGGGTAAAGTCTGCTTTTGATAAATACACTTTGTTTGCAGTGACAACCTTGCCCGGGGGTGGAGATGGGATATGGATGTCCAGGGAAAGGTGGGTATGGTTAGATATCAACAATGGTGGTCTACCTCTGGTGTGGAACAGTGAGTACCCATGTTGCAGATGGTCAGGTGCAATATGTAATCCCCCTTGTGGCTGTGGTGAGTGGTTGTGCCATAGCACATGGACTCACAAATGGTAGTGGCTGTAGGGTAATGTTGTAGAGGCCTGAGTAGTTCCCACACACAATATACCTGTACCTGACGTTAACAACTGGAATGGTGTATGTGAACACCTGCATACCTTGGCACTGTTCCCAGGGAAGCAAAGTGTGTGTCCTGGATGTGGGACGGGTGGTCCAAACTGGTTGTGTTGTGTGTTACAGGTCCTGTGGTCATGAAGCATGGTATAGAACATAACCTGCCAGTGCAATGTGCATATCTGACCCTGAAGTAGGTAGCTGCAAATGCATATATATGCTATCCCCCACCTGACAGGTAGTACTAGATGTACATACCTCTGTAGAAATAATGATGTCAGCACCCTATAAATACTGCAGGTGCAGAACAGATGCCCAGTAATTCGGATAGTGTGCTCTGCTAATGCGTTTCCTTCAAGTGTCATAATATAGCTAAGTAGGGGTTTGAATCCTGCAAATGCTCAGTGGGTGAGTGGGGTTGGTGTGTGTGCAAGTCTGTGTGAAGAAATGTCCCTTTTGGCAACTGGGAAAACACACTACAGGATGCACATTCCCCTTTCTAAACACTGATGATGCCAGCACCCTATAAGTACATCAGGAGAAGAGAAACCTCCCAGTAATGCGAATAGCGTGCTCCGCTAATGCGTCCGTCTTGAGTGTCATAGCATTGGTAGGTAGGGGTTTGAATCTGACAAGTGTGTGTGTTTGGGTGAGGAGGGTTCATGTGTGTGCAATTCTGTGTGAGGGAAATGTCCCTTTTGGCAACTAGGAGAACACATTACAGGATGCACATTCCCCTTTCTAAACACTGATGATGTCAGCACCCTATAAGTATAGCAGGAGAAGAGAAACCTCCCACTAATGCGAATAGCGTGCTCCGCTAATGCATCCATCTTGAGTGTCATAACATAGTTAGGTAGGGGTTTGAATCCGGCAAGTGTGTGTGTTTGGGTGAGGGGGGGTTCGTGTGTGTGCAATTGTGTGTGAGGGAAATGTCCCTTTTAGCAACTAGGAGAACACACTACAGGATGCACATTCCCCTTTCTAAACACTGATGATGTCAGCACCCTATAAGTATAGCAGGAGAAAAGAAACCTCCTAATAATGCGAATAGCATGCTCCGCTAATGCATCTGTCTTGTGTGTCATAACATAGCTAGGTAGGGGTTTGAATCTGGCAAGTTTGGGTGAGAGGGGTTAGTGTGTATGCAATTCTGTGTAAGAAAAATATCCCTTTTGGCAACTAGGAGAACACACTACAGGATGCACATTCCCCTTTCTAAACACTGATGATGTCAGCACCCTATAAGTATAGCAGGAGAAGAGAAACCTCCCAATAATGCGAATAACGTGCTCTGCTAATGCATCTGTCTTGAGTGTCATAACATAGTTAGGTAGGAGTTTAAATCCTGCAAATGTTTGTGTGTGTGGTGGAAGTAGGATGTGTGCAATTACATCTGTGAGAGAACTGACCCTTTTGCCAACCAGTACAACACACCAGCTGCTGTGTATTCCAATCTCTACACAGAGATGATGTCAGCACCCTACAAGTACAGCGGAAGAGGGCAAATCACCCAGTAATGTAAATAGCATGCTCTGCTACTGCGTCTCCCACTACTGTCATAGCACAGTTAGTTATGGCTTTGAATTCCACACATGCCACATGTTGTTTTGTCACACAGAATGCCCGTGTGTGTGGGTTGTTGTTCACAATAATGCATGACTGAGTCATATGTGTCCATGCCTCTGACTGACATGTATGCTTGTGTTATGTGGTGGACCATAGTGCCCCACGGGCATATCACTGTGACCTTCACCTTGTCCAGCCTGGTGAGCGGGACCTCACTGTACCAGACAATAAAGGTACCTAACACAACTGTTGCAGGTATGTTGTCTAGCCATATAGGCTGTGACTGTTTGGCACACAGGATTTGTGTGCTATGTGTTGCACGTGCTATGTTCTGGCTTAACGTATGACTGTGTGCCAGCTGCAGAGGTGTCTGCTGCTCAGGCAGGATGGTATTCTGAGGCTACACAAATGGCCCAGTGTGTTCACATGTTTGGATTGCTGTCAGTGTAGGTCTACATCAGACTGGTATTGTAGTCACTGTAGTATGTCATGCCACCTGACAGGTTATGCTGTACTGGGTTCAGAGTGCTTAGTCCCCAGTTTGGCTATGTGGTTGCATCTCATACATGTGTTGTTTGTCCGTGTGTAGGGGAGAGGGTTGACTGTGTACATGTGGCAGCTGTGACATTGCCACATGACCCACATATTCCACAACTGTACCATAGAGGTGACTGACAAGTGACCTTTGCACATGCTACCATAGTATTGTGATTGCCATGGTGATTAACAGCACATAGGACCAATGGGGAACAAGGTACATAGGTTCATAGGTTCATAGGTTCATACTAGGCTATCTGCCCTAGGGCATTTATAAGCCTAGCCAGAGTGTGTTTGGCTTTCGCCACACATTTTAAATTTATTTTGCTATGCCTTTTTTCGAGGTTAGTATACTGTGCCTTTGTCTATCAGCGACACAGAAGTGATACCTGGGGTAAACCTACGATCTCCCATCCACTCATCAAGATTCCTCTTGAAGAGAGTCAATGAGGGACTCTGTCTAACCTGGACTGGGATTTTATTCCAGAGTGAAGGGAGCCTCTGGGTTATGAATCTGTCCCTCCAGCATTTCCTATTTATTTCAGTGCTGAGATTCAAGTCTCTCGAGCACGTAGCTCAATGGGATTTGGATTTTCTGAGGTGCAGCATGTCCATTAATTCCGGGTTGGACATGGCTTTATACGTCAGGCACAGATCACCTCTGAAGAGGCGGTATGCCACTGAGTAGAGCTGGAGTTTCTTTAACCGGGCAGCATATGGCATCTTTTTGAGCCCTTTGATCCTCTTGGTGAGGTACTTTTGGGGTCTTTCCAGTTGCTGCAGGTGTCTGGTAAGGTACATCCCAAAAGGGGCATTGTACTCAATTATGGGTCTGATGAGGGATGAGTAAGGAGGCACGATGACCTCCCCTGATCTAGATGTGAATCCCTTCATGATTAGGTGGGCTATATAAAATGTTTTTCTAACCACTTTGGCCATGTGGTTGTCAAATGAGACATTGCTATCAACTTGGGTCCCCAGGTCCCTAATTACTTCTTCTGTACTTAATGGATTACCACCTATGTGGTAATTTGTGGGCACTTTGTTTTTGCCAAAGGGGATGACTATACACTGTTTGGCATTTAGCTTGAGGCCATGGCTCTGGCACCAGTTGTCTGTTTCTATGAGGCCCTTTTGGAGGATGCTTGTGTCGGCTGGAGAGTCGATTATGGTGCCTAGTTTTCAGTCATCTGTGAACTTGGTCAGCCACAGTCCTTCCGTGTTGGCCTGTACCTCTGAGAAATATATACCGAACAAGAGAGGTCCCAGGACTGAGCCTTGTGGGACACCACGTGTAACTGGTTTGGAGTCTGACATGGCTCCAGCAATTCTAACCATGTGGGTTTTGTCCTTGAGCCAGTTTGCAATCCATCTAGTGACATAGGGGTTTATATTTAAGCTGGTGAGCTTATCTATAGTGCCCGAGTGGGGTATTGTATCAAAGGCTTTTGCAAAGTCCAGGTAGGCTGTGTGGACCACCTTCCCCTCGTCAATGGCCTTGGTGACTGTTTCAAAGAAATCAACCAGGTTTAAGAGGCAGGATCTGCCCTTAACAAAGCCGAACTGGGTAGGATCCAGTGTCTGTAGGTCCCCAATATCTTTATTTATGAGGTCCATGATGATCCTTTCCATAGCTTTGCAGACCAAGCTAGTCAGGCTTATGGGGCGATAGTTTCCAGGATCCGTTGAGGCACCACCTTTATGGAGAGCGACCACTGTTGCTGTACGCCACTCTTTGGGCACATATCCTGTAGTAAGGCTGAGATTGAACAGTAGTGTTATGTTTGGGTTTAGCTCTTCTTGGAGTTCATGTTCAGGTCCCATTGATGCTGTGTCTTCTGCTTTGGAGAGGGCTGCTCTTACCTGAGCATCTGAGATGTCAGGGAGGCAGCACTCTGCTGGGATAGATATTTGCCCTTTTGGTGTGAGGGGGGGGAGAAGTTTGCGCTGAACCTGTCAGCTAGGATGTTGGCAATGTCTGTGGGTTTGGTGTATTTATTGTCATTTTGGACTAATTCTGAGCATATCTGGGAATTACCACCCAGGTTCCTAACATAACTAAAGAAAGCATTGTGATTATCCTTAGTGTCCTGTGCAATGTTTCTCTCGAGGCTGGCCTTAGACAATTTTATGAGTGCCGGTAGTTTTTTGCTAATACTGATCAGTGATGCCTTCCCTTTTTGGGATTTTGCTCTATCATTTAGTAGCTTCCTCCTTCTATTGTATAGTTTGTTTATGGCTGGGGTCCACCAGACAGGACGTCTGCCTTTGGAGGATTGGGTCCTGGTTTTATTTGGGATCGCATGATCCATGCATTCCTGAAGGTGTTCATAGAATGCATTTATAAAGGATTCTGCGGTCTGGGCCGTATTTTCCACAGGCCCGGGGGCTTTGAAGGATTCCACCTCAGTTTTGAGGAGTGTGAAATTTGCTTTAGAGAAGTTTTTCACTGTGGTTTTCTGTGCAGGGGGTGGGGTCGGGATGTGAATATCCAGTGAGATTAGTTTATGGTCTGATCTTACCAGTGAGGGATACACTTCTGGTCTGGAGCATAGAGTCCCCATGTTGGTGATGATCAGGTCCAGTATGTATTCCCCTCTTGTGGGAGTGGTAACAAGTTGTTCCATAACATTTGAGTTTCTAAATTCTAGGAACCCCTGGGCTAGGGTGCTGGAGCTAGAGTAATGCTCCCAGTCTATGTTTGTGTAGTTGAAGTCGCCCAATATAATGGTGTTTGGAGAGACCTTCATATTTTCCAGTGTTCTCAGGAAGGCTGTGTGGGGTTCCTGGGTTTGGGAGGGTGGTCTGTAGCAGGCTATAAACTGGAAGGCAGTTTTACCCACTGTTAGTTGCACATGGATAGTCTCTGATGCTAAGTGCTTTGCCACCAACCTGGAGGTGTGGGTATCTTTGATGAATATCGATACTCACCCTCCTTTTGTGGTTCGGTCCACATTTTGGGGCCGAAAAGCATGGTATGAGGTATAACCTGGTAGTGCTGGTGTTCTCTCAGGAGCCCTGAACCAGGTCTCTGTTACTGCACAGATATCGATGTTCTCCATGCTAAGGAGAGTTTTGAGTGCGAGCATCTTGAGGTTTACACTTCTGGCATTGAGTAGCATTACTCTTAGTATCTTATCCCTTGTGATACCTATGGAGGTGGGTTTGTCTTTTGAGCCTTGCCTAAAAAAGGCACTATGGGGGTAGCAAGAGCCTTTGCCAATATCCGAAAGCCCAGGGGTGACAGGTGCAAGCTGTCCCTAGCGAAGCAGGTGGTTCAATCGAAGGTGAGTATGTGAGGGTGTAGTGCCTGTGATTAGTTAGCACTGGCATATATGACTGCTCACGTGGACAAATGCCAGGTAAGTCATATGCAATGTGTCACAGGCAACGTACATGTGAACAGGACAAACAGTGATGTTCTGTCAAGTGAGACATGGACATACATTTAGTAAGCTATGCAGATGTCACTAGGAGTCCACAGAAGCTCTGTAACTCTGCATTGCAGGTGGGATCAGTGTTCCAGGGTAACTGCAAGCAAACATGCATGCAAACAAAGCTACAGTAAGCAGGGCTGCATGTAGTCCATTGTACAACAAACAAGCCGTACCACTTCCAGTAGGTAACAGTGCAAATATGCAGGCACTATACACATGTACATGGAAATACACAGGTCAGATGGCTAGGTTCCAGTCTCAGCGCACACAAGTATACAGACCATGTACTGTCAGGATGTACAATAACTGGATGGAAACCCAGGTGCTCATACCTGCAGTAATACACATGTCAAATAACAGACACTGAGCCTTCACTCAGTGGTTCCATACTTAGTAGGATGTATGCTACCTGGCCTGCCACCACATTATCCCTGACATGTATGGGGACTCTCTCTCCTGTGACAGTTAGTTTTGTGTGTTGGGGCTGTCTAGCATGGTATGAGATGTGAGCTTGCAGTGCTAGGGTGCTCCTGTGTGTCCTGTACCAGTCGTGTAGTACTGCACACATATCAACATCCTCAAACATCCGCATTGCAGAGTCCAGTGTGGGCAACATGCCACTTGCAGTTTACATGTCCACCATTGCGTATCAATACTTTCATTACCTTATCCCCTGTGCTACCTATGTATGTAGCCTTCTGTTGACATCCTTACCACCAGTATGCCAACATATGCAGATGATACACTATGGTACTTACCATGGGAGTAGACAACAGTACAAGACAATCATACCCTTACTGCATCAGGCATGCTGGGATATACCCACAATTATATCAGCACACAGTACTGTTAACAACATGATACTATTACTACACATCTATGTAGTCACCCTGTGCATCAGCAACATGTTAACCTGTACATGCACTGATGTTACAGATTGCAGGAGGTGGCACAGTTTCATCATATGCACAGGGTGTGAACTTGGTATGCCTGAGTCTGCCACCAAGACCACCAATTGACATGTATGTGTATGTGTGTTGGTGAGGGACAGCAGTACAAGGTGGGGCAATGTTGATGCAGTGTGTGCATGTATGCGGTAGCCCTAGGTGTTGTCAATTTGCATGTGTGTATGGATGCACACAGTTCCACCTCATGGCTGCCATATACTGGTGTTTGTGGACAGCCACAGACTGTACCTGCCAGGTCATACAGATCAGTGTCTGTGGCCACGGACATGGTACCTGTGCCTTGCAGGGGTGCTACAGACCATATCCGGTACCAATCCAGACTGGGTACTGTCATCAGAAGCAGGTGTTCGTTCACTGGACACAGATCCTTGTTGGGCCCGTCCAGAGCCATGTGCACGTGGTCTCCTGGGGTGGTCTGATGACAGCACAGACCCAGCATTGCTGGGGCTGCTGCTGGCACTATGGGGGCAGCCGTGGCCCTGTTGTCGTCCATGATGACTGCCAGCTGCTGCTGTTGCTGGCATACGCCCACGTTGATGCCTCAACCGTCCACCATCGCCCTGGCTCATGGACATGTAGTTGTGGAAATGGTCTAATATGTCCCCACAATGTCTGTCTATGACATCGGTGAAATTACAGATGGCAGCCGCAATGTCACGCATACTGTCAGTCATGGCTGTGCGACATGCTGTCAGCTCCCTCAGACCTTGTCTGGTGTACCGTTCCATACGTGACTGTACCTGCATGACAGCCCGAAACATAGCTGAGGTTATAAGACCTCTGTGGGCATGTCTGACAGGGGCAGTACGCCCACGGATGCTCCCACGATAACCCCTGGAAATCTGGCTGTGTGGTACCATCTCAGGGCCATGCCCATGGCTGCTGTGTGGGGAAGCATGTGCCACAGATACCACATTACCCTTGTCAATGCCCACTGTATCCTGTCCATCACCTAGAGTCATTGGTGACAAAGGGTGTATTGGCAGGATAACTGTGCGCATTGATGGGGTTGACAGCTGTGTACTGTCAATTGGCTGACCAATGACGGACCCTGGCATACCTTCCTGTGCCATTACACAGATGTCACCATTATCAGTACCCATGGCACCTGATTCAGGTTCCCTGCTGCATGACACCAGAGCAGCACCAGAACCTGTGGGAGGGAAACAGGAAACACAGTTTACAATGTCTCCACAATGTTACCAGTGATGCACACATGCACACATGCACAAGTACACACATGCACACATGCACACATGTACACATGCACAGGTGCACACATGCACACATGCACAGGTGCACACATGCACACATGCTCACATGCACACAGTTGCACACAGTTGCACACGTGCACACTACTCAGTATGCGAGATATCAACACACAGACACAGACACACCTGCATGCATACACAGAGCACTACTCAGTGAGCCTAATATTACTATTACTATCAAGACTATTAAAGGTATTGTTAATACACACTCACCAGCATGGATAGGCTGCATTGCTGTTACACCGGAGGGACCTGCAGAAGTGAGGAAATTAATGTCAGTGGGCACAACTGTGCCATTGTTACTGAGTATGATACAGGTCAGTAGTACAACAGTCGCCTTTCACAGGTCAGCTGCTGATATTGAGAATATCACACTTGCACATTAAATACTATGATGACAGCTACAAACCAAGGACACACCTCACACATTAACTACCAGTGTACACAACAGTCAACTATACATATGGCATATTACCTGCATGCTCATTGTCTTGCTGCTGCGTGGCTCCAGCCTCCATCATAATGCAGGTCTGCTGCTGTTGTTGTTGTTGGCGGGCTGGAGCCACAACACTTATGAGTAGTCCCTCTAGTCTGGTGAGTGGGGGATGTGTAGCCACCCCACCACCTGTGGCAACCTTTTGCCTGTGGATATCCGATGCACGCTGACGGACATTTCTGATTAAATCACTGCAGTGATGTCGTACCTGCTCATATGTCCTATTATGCGTGCCTATGCCATTTACCCGACGGACCAGGTCTTGCCACAGTGCAGCCCTCTCCTGCTGATTCTGGCTGGTGCGGGAAAAGAGTATTGCATAATCCCGCACCAGGCTCTGGTGTATCTCCTCATCCTCAGCTGCAGAGTAAGGTGGATTGCACTGGTGAGCCATGGTCCTGAAAAAGGAAATAGCATGATATCAGCATAATATGTCAGCAGAATTTGGCACACATACTACACATGCTACTCGTCTGTTGTGATACAACATATCTCACATATATAGCATCTGTCTGTCTATTGGTGGATACACATGTAAATGGCCAGGTATCAGTGCTTAGCCAACAACTGTGCAACAGTACCTGGCACACTCCATACAATATACTACCAAACCCCAGCAGTCAGAACACTGATTCAGGTCCAAAGCACCTCCTCACTCTGGGGGTTTGTATCGAGGTACTGTATGGGGTACATCATCAACTACTGTGAGCTGACCACAAATGAATTGCCCTGGATATACATATCCCACCTCCACCACCAGCACAAACGACTACAGTGAATAACATTTCAAATGCAAACTTTACACTTTCTAACACTGATATGGTATCCTTTCAGCCCACTGGGCCAGTGGAAGACACAACCCACAATGCTGACACCGTCACAAATTATTTCTACGGACATCTCCAAGAATGCATGGATCATGCAATCCCATATAAGACCAAGATACTCTCCACAAAGGGACAGCATCCTGTCTGGTGGACCCCAGCCTTAGACAGATTGTATAACAAAAGATGGAAGCTACTGCAAGACAGAGCATAATTCCATAAAGGGAAGGCATGTCTGATCAGCACTAGTAAGGAGCTATTTTCTCTCATACAAACATCCATGGGCAACTTTGAGAGGGAAATCAACAGGGACACTACAGATAACCACAAGGCCTTCTTCAGTTATGTTAGCAACCTGGTCAGAAACCCTCCAATATGCTCATAGTTAGTACACAACAACAAATAATTCACTGAACCCACAGATATTGGCAACATTGTGGCAGACAGGTTCAGTGCAGGTTTCCTCCCTCACCCCAAAATAAGACATACTTATCCCAGCTGACTGTAACCTCCCTGTCATCACAGATGTCCAGGTGAGAGCCACCCTCAGAAAAGCAGAATACACAACATGAATGGGACCTGATGGTATCCCTGGTTGCATGCTACATGAACTCCAAGAGGAGCTAAACACACATATAGAAGTGCTATGTAACACTAGCCTGACTACAGGATATGTACCTGTGCACTGGCGCACAGCAGCAGTGGTCCCATTCCACGAAGGAGGCACCTCTACATACCAATACAATACAACACAATACAATACATTACAATACAATACAATACAATATGCTATTGCCCCTGGGACTACAGCAACATACTGTTCTGCTACCCTGACCATTGTGACACATGTGATGTGATGGTACCTGCTCCTGTCAAACAGTTACACAGGGTGACTCAGATGGCATATTACCTATCTGACTAACATTCAGCAGGGGTATGTGTGACATGTACTCATGGGGGGTCTTGCTTCTTAACGCTGTGTGGTTTATTGCAGGGTATGCCTTATCTGTGGGTAGGAACCTGTACCTCCACCATGTGCTCTCTATTGCAGTGTCACGGACAACATACAGCAGTCATTTAGGTTGTGGATGGTGTGAGGTGTTACTATGGTTGTTGGACATCTGCCATGGGTGTGACTTAAGTATGTAAATCCAGGAGTGGTAACCTCTATGTGGGTAATATGTGTGTACTCTGTGGTGTTGTCAGTCACCGTGCATTGGTAATGTGTTTGAGTGCATTGTTACAGTGTTGTACATGTCACTGTGTCCTTCTCCATATCTGTAGCTGTCATGTGAGGTACATACCATGGCTGCCATTGTGTGGTGTGGAGGGGTACACTGACCTACATGTCCATAGCTGACACACCATGTCTGCTGACACATACCATGTGCAGGTATTCCAGGAATAGTGTGCCACTGTGAATATCATTGGGGGGACTTTTGTACACATTTATGACCCTGTTCACCCCTGACACATGCAGTGGTGGGCAGCCAATCACATATCTGGTGGTTACTGGTGTAGGTGATTTGAAATGGGGTATGGTACTCCAGTTTTGACACTGGTGTTCACTCCATGCCTTTGTCACCAGGCACCTGTTGCAATATATCTGTACACATGTGCCTCACTCAGAATATATATACATCTCTCTCTCTCTCTCTCTCTATATATATATATATATATATATATATATATATATATATATATATATATATATGTCTGTATACATATACACATATATATACTGATGTACATATATTGCTATAGATATGGAGGGGGGTGACAGAGAGGTGGGTGAGAGTGACAGAGAGGGTGGGACAGAGGGAGTGTGAGATCGTCATATACAGTCATACCTGTAGATAGATCTGTCTGTCTATGTATATGTATCTACATATATCTATATCTGTATGTGTGTATTACATATATATGTTTGTACATATTCTATCTATCTACATCTGTCTATGTATTCCTACATCCCTCTCTATGTATGTATACATATATGCATATTATATATATATATATATATATATATATATATATATATATATATATATATATATATATATATTGACATACATACGTATCCATATGATAGATTGGTATATCAACATGTTTGTTTACAAAACTGTATACACACACTAACATACTGCTAAACATACATAACTGTGAAACCTCCTTTGTACATTGCACTACAACCTACATTCAACCTACATTGATATGTGCACATAGATGCCCTTACATACATATGTATGTACAGCCTTCTCTGATAGTTGCTGTATGTCCCCTGCCCTTTGCACATCTTCATATACATATGGATACAGACCAATGACACATATGGAGGTTTCACAGTATGTAGACTTTTATAGTATTACTTTACATTACCTGTGTTTGTCACAGCTGCTTGTGTTGCCATCTGGTTTCGTGTCCTGCTGCTCCACTCGCCAGTTGTCAGCTTTCAAGTGGTTGTTGCTGACCGGTTTTGTTTCTGTATGTTTATTTTCTCTCTCTCTCTCTCTCTCTCTCTCTCTGTCTCTCCCTACCTCCACAGTGTGCAATGAAAGTATTGCATGTGGGGACTGGGAGTACAGCATGCTTTTGTAGGTATCTGCATATGTCCATGTGATGGCCTCTGCACCAATTGTTAGCCAGCATTTGCTAATTGCATGCAGCCAGTTGTGTACTGATTGCAGTTCTCACTGTTATTTCAGGACAGTGCTATAAAAAGGTATGTGAGATAGGCATAGCCCTTTCAGATTTTAAGGGCAGGGACCATGCTGGTATGCTGTGGACACTGTTCTGTGAGTGTAAAGATTAGTATCTCTCTCATATTTCCGGCTGTGTTGTAGATTAACATTTCTCCATTCATTTCTCCAGTTTCCTGTACTAAGTGTGATGTACACTGACACCTCAGACTACTACTACTGTTAATGTGGGTGTGTGTGCTTTCCTGTGGGACATGTGGTGTAACTGGTGTATAGCAGTGGCTCTTGCACTTTGTTGCTATGGCTTCAATATTTGCCCTTTACATTCACTACTTGTATGCCTGCTAGGTGTCTTGACTGTAATGTGTTGCTGTGGCTTTCCTATTTTCCATGTACATTCACACCTTGGAATGCTTGCTATATCTGATAGGGTGTTACTGCATGCAGTGTGGTCTGGCCATGGTGTGGGCCTTGACATCTATTAGGGTATTTGAGTATGCTGCTGAGCTGGCCCCAGAGACTCTCAGGTGCATCTTTTAAGTGCCTCATGGAATGGTACATATCAGTGGGGTACACCCATTAAATTGTCTGGTATTCTGCAGTTGTTACTGTGGGATAGCATGAGCATATGTATTACTACACTATTTCTGCCGTGCAAGTGGTGCATACTTTCAGTACTTCATAGTTACCATTGCATGTGTTGTAACACCTTTCTGCCTACAGTTTGTACATTTCACAGGGAGTCTGTGGGGCATCCCTGTAACTCAGTCACTGTTGCTATGTCTAGGCTCTTAACTATTCAAATATGGCAGTGTCAGACCTCTCACGTGTACAGATATTTGCAGGTTGTCCACATTTTTGCCTCATATTTTGGTCAATATCTCATGAACAGCTCTTTCTGGCAAATCACTCTGGGCTCAAGTCAGACTATAGTGACAAACATTTAAGTTTCAGACTTCATACCCTTCCAAACATCCAACAAAATGCAGAACCTGTTACTCTCTGAACTGTCTAAGTTTGTTGTAGCATTATTTGGAATGTGTCCCTGTTTTTGGCCCTTTGCTCCACATTTTTTATTACTTGGTCCAGATGGGTTCCTGTAAGAGGTTGTGGGGTATAGGCAGTGATTATCCTGCTGTGAGTATGTGTGTGGCTTGCAAGGTGCTACAGTGACATTATTACCTACTAGCTACCAACTAGCATGGCTGTTTCTGTTCACACACTACAATTCTAGTAATCCACTAGATTTGACAGTAAATATACATGACATGCTTTGTGTACTGCACATCCTATATTCCCTTTACATTCATTCCAACTATTACATGATATATTTATTGTAGCACAATGTCCTTATATAACAGTCATGGTTTAGTGGTAAGTCATGCAGACTACTGTTTGCAAGGTCCTGGGTTCGGGACTGACAGTGGGATTTTATTTTGCTTTTGAGCAGACTACAGGACTTATCATTCAGAGTGACTAAGGCACTTTTAAGCAGTTGTAACCGAGTTAGCGCTGGTTTGTGCGGAGCTTCCGCATGCGCACTGGCGTTCAGCTCCGCACACACCCACTTACAACCGCTTAAAAGTGCTTACTCTTGCGCACACCAGTGCTATTTTCTTTGAAAGAAATGAAAATGGGGAGACAGGAAAGTGGTGAAAAAGGGGTCACAAAGAGGGTAAGACAGTAGGGAAACAAGCTCGGGTTTTGCAGGAGGGATGTAGGTAAGGCCCATAGCTGCCCATTTCTTCATCAGCAACAACTGTGCATATGTTTGTAATTTGGTGTGACATTTGAAACCTTCCACCCCTGAGAGAGGTGTGAGGACAACAAAAATACTTGTTGTACAGCCAATTGTAATTAACAGTTTCCATGTCCAGCAGACATGTGTGCAAAATGGGCAGCTATGTATGGGGTGTAATTTTTTTGTGGGTACAGAGTGCCCTTTTTTTTTTTTTTTTTTTCAGGTGAGAGTGGTATGTCAGGTACAGGAAGTTGGTATAGCTGGGGAGGTAGGTTGGGTAGGTCAACAGACAAGACAAACAAGACGCATACAGGGGCAGTGTATGACACATATGGGGGGGGTTACACAATTGACGGGGACGGATGTTTGGATATCTAGAGCCCATGAGCCCACAGATGGCAACAGTGGAACTGATATCCCCACCCATGGGCAGTTGCCACTGTGCCTTCACTGCCCAGGACAGGGCTGTGCTGGGGGCTGTGTAGGCCGGGCAGCAGGCATGCCCGTTAGTTGTGCCACGTGTGCCTCAAGCTGGCATATGGGCCCAAGAACAGCTTCCCGGATCTCCATACGCACCACAGTCTGGACGCTACAGAGGGTGAGTGGTTGTTCTCCAGCCACACTTGCAGAGGGGGGACGAGCCCCATCCCCTGCAGCGCTTCCACCCGCAGGTGGCACAGGGCCACTGGAGGAGGGTCCAGCTGGGCACTACTGCCAGGTGCACTCACCAGCTGAGGTGGGAGAGGTGGGTCCGCTGGAACCCGCCTTCCCTGTCATCCTATGTTTGCATTATGTCATGACAGTTTGGGTTAGTAACATACAATACCATTCACAATTAGTTTTAACAGCATGCATTAGTATTCATAGTCTGTGGGGGCATGTGTTGTGTTGTGTGTTTATTCACATTTCCATGGACTCTGTCGTGGGGGTTTACTTTCGGGACTTTTACTCTTCTGGGGGCGTGTCCGTTTGCAGGGCTTGGCCTACGGACACGCCCCCTACTGTCTTCCACGGGCCATGTAAGCCTTAGGTGTGATTCAGCATGCCCTCATGCATATGCATGACATGCTGACGTCACACCGTTTAACTGCAGCCTCCATGTAAGTCTTGTAACTCTTACACGGAGGCTTCGTGAATCATAGTCTTTAGAGTCTTTAAGTCTAAGTTCTGATGTATGAGTGATATATTCAAAACCTGTACAAATGGTTAACCCTGCCTATTTTTCTTCCATATCTCTATATGCTGTAATGGTAAAGTTACACTGTTTATTGCCTATGTTTTTTACCTTATGAACTTGTGCCTTAGTGTACCATGATGTCTCTCTTTTATTGCAAATGAAGCCTTTTTCTGTTGTTCATAAATTTAAATTCTTAAACATTGTACTGTTTCTTTTTATTATATAGCCTATCAAGCACAATGGCTATTTTCTGAAGACTAATTGAAATGAAATCGGTACTAAAAAGATAACATTATAAGTAGCCTTGAGCAATAATTACCATATACTGTATTAACTTGAGTCTATAAATTTTTATTTAGATTTGCTCTATAATGCTACGTACCTTTCTTAACTTATATGTGCTGTAATAAATGTCTGCCTCTTAAATTTGTGTCTGAAATATTTTATGAATATTTGTGAGCTATAATTGTTTACTAAAACCTATTCTTTCTGTATTTAAGATTTATACCTTTGCATTTGCTGTTAATATCCTTTTAAATTTCTTACTAATGTATAATAATGATGTAAAATACACTGTAATTTGTACACGTGCACTGTAATCTGTGACCTAATTAACAAATTAAGCCTGCCCTGTTATGTCTTAAGTGCATTGAATAACTATTTCTACCTATTCTTTAGATAAATTATCTTAGTAATTTACTAAAATTATGTTTTCTGTATTTCAGGTCTATACCTTTACATTTTCTGTTAGTGTCTTTTTTAACTTTCTGACTACTGTACAATAATTATGTAAAGTGTACTGTAATCTGTAAATTAATTAACAAATTAAGCATGGCATGTTATGCATTGAGTATACTGAATAACTATTGCTATCTATTATTTAGATAATTTATCTTAATAAGCCTGTAATAAATAAGTTTATCACTTTACCTTTAACTAATGACTAAATAATGTAATTCTGTTACTTTACCCTTAAAACTAATGACTGAATAATGTGAAGTAAGTGAGTATTATTTTTATATTATGAGATATGACTGAAATGTACTATGCTGAACACATAACTGAATATGAATGTCATATTCTGAATTTTGACTGAAATGTGATACATATTTATACTGAACATTTAAAATAGCTGTGTATATTCTGGAAACTAACTAGACTAATACTAAAAAAGTATCTTTTGCCAGTGTTAACTGAACACAGATAAAAGCATAACTGAAAATTGGTACATTATATTCTGAAAACCAAACTATTAGTACCTTTTTCTGTCAGTATTGTCTGAACATAGATAAACTGAAAACTAGTATATGTACAATTGTCTGAAAACATGAAAACATTTTGATAGGGTTACCTGAACACAGATAAAAAGTAAACTGAAATGTGTTTTCCTGTCAGTATTGTCAGTATCGTATGAACATAGATAAACTGAAAACTAGCACTGTTGTACAATCATCTGAAAAATTGAGAACATTTTGAGTGTCATCTGAGCACAGATAAAAAATAAACTGAAATATATTTTTCTGTCAGTATTGTCTGAACATAGATAAAAACATAAACTAAAACTAGTAGTAGTGTATAACTGTCTGAAACATACATACTTGCTTTAAGTGATAAACTGAAAACTAGTACTGTTAAATAACTGCATGAAAACATACATACTTGTTTAACTCATACATTTTAACTTTAAACAAATATGGAAGAAATAACTAAAACACATAGACAGTCAACTTCTGCACCACAACTCTTGTTAAATTTTACTCTGCATTTTCCCAGCCACTGATGAGGTAAAGGAAGGCTTGCTTTAATGTTGGTGTCCTTTTTATAGTTAGACCTTTTAAACCTCTTCTTTTCATTTCTTGTGCAAGGCTGGGTGGCTAAAGTTCTTGATTGTATTTTGGTATCAGTTCCTTAAAATAACATTTGCATCTTTAACAATTATAAACTGATAGCATTGCTTATTGCCCTGACCTTACTTACATTTTCTGCATGAAATAAACATTTGCAGCTTTAACAATTATAAACTGATAGCATTCTTTATTCTGCTGACTTTATTTACATTTTTCTACATGAAATAAACATCTGTTGCTAATAAACTCTTGCAAGTCTGTAAGCAAACTGATAGCCTTGAATGAAACTAAAGTAGTAAGTTAACAGTGTACATTTCTGCACCTATATAAAATTAATTTTAACTGTGAAACTTTTTACATTTACTCTTGTGACCCTCAGATTTTAACATACTCTTCTGTGAGTGAAACTCCACCCATTGTTTCATCATAACCATTTCTTTAGCTGACATCAATTAACTTTTAGTGCTACTGAATGCTACAAGAATTTATCATTACCATCTATAGTTTTTTTTGGATAAATGGTAAAACTATAAATGCATTAAATTGATTTTTACTATACTGCATTATGGGATACAGTACTGTCTTTAATTCAGCTTGCTAAGCTGGCTGTAATCTGATCTGATGTGCTTGGTAAACTGCCATTTCTGTATGAACTATATACATGTCTTAAACTGATTACATGAACACATTTATCAACAGATTTGAACTGATATGATTTTATAAGTTTACTTGTCTGTTCTTTATAACATAAGAGTTGAACCTGTGGCTTTAATGACACATATGATGTACTGTTTTATAAATGATTTTTTTTGGCTCTGTCTTTATTAAGATATTGTTTATTCATTGCAATACTTTAATACAAAGCTTTTAGCTAATGACTGCTAAACAAAACGATAACATAAAAATTCCTTTGCCAAATCTGTAACTGTAAACCCTTTATTCCGTGAATTAACTTTACTGTCATTTCTGATATACCTTACAAGACATAGATGTATATTTTTTATAACTGTCCACACCCAATATGTCTTTCTGAGCACTTTAGGTGCGTCGTCTGAACTTGGAATTATTTTATCTTTAACCCATAAATCTGCATGTTTCTGTTGTAACCAATTCTTTAAAATATGCACGTTTGCACAAATGTCACTGAAACAGCATATAACTCTAATGACATGTTTATACCTAGTACAGAGCTGCTACACTTTGAACTATCTGCTGTAACCTTTGACCTTTTAAATCCTGACAAAACTGCATTTGTGTCTTCTAATAAAGATCTATGTGTAACTGAAGTTGATTTGTCTGTAAACAATTAAATATCATCATTTCTTTTAACCTTAATGCTCTGATTTGGTGCCAGACTGCCACACCCTTTACAGATAGCTATGGAATGCATTTTTTCTTTATTTTGCTCTGAATTAGTAGCAATGTTTCCATTGCATTGTAGTCTGTTTTTCATTAATGCTGGAATTTACTTTACCAAAATCTGCACTCTTCTTATCCCCCCTCAGTGCAGTATTTGCACTTGCTTCTGAAAATAAGAAAGTAGGTGAAGTAATTCAAACTTGAGAAATTGCCTGCATATTATGCACATTAACTGTGTTGATGTCTATATGTTTAATACTGCAACTTAATTCTGCACTTTGAATTACATGTAAACATGAATTTATTACATTCTGAACATTTGTATGTGAAACTGTACTACAACTTAACTTTGTATGTTGAATTGTATGTGCTGAGTTATTTACACAAGAACTTGTGTCTGAAACAGTACTGATAGCCTGCTTCTGTAATTTAACCCTTTTGCGTTTAGAAATATTTAACATTCCTTTACTATTAACCTTTAACTTTAAAAAAAAAAATTCTGGAACACAGTTTTTTAGACTTATTTACCCAAGTTTTAAATTTAAACCAAAGATTTATGGATGTCTTAACTGTAGAAGTATTACTTGACATGTTTATATAACAAGTATGCAAATGACTTTTACTGATGAATTAAACTTTTTTGAGCTGTTAACTAAAAATGAAGATAAAGCCTTACATAACTTTATGATTCTGGATGAATGTGTCCTGTAGCTTTTTAACCTTCTCCTTGCTTCTTGGCTGTGTGACCACACTGGAAACTTGAAAGTTTGTGGAGATAGCTGTTAACTGGATAATGTCTTTTATGGGCTGAAGGAACACTGCTGAAGTTTGGTGATTTAGTGCTGGCCTGCTGAAGTTCTTTGAAGCTTTTTCTGAAGTAAACACTGGTGTTGTGTAATTTGTTTAACAGCTGCAATTACTGTATGTAAAGGTTGTCTGCTCTGTCTGTTTTCTGCATAAAGTAGTGCAGTCTTACTGAAAGGTCTGTTTTGTAATGAGAAACTGTACTGCCACCATTTCTTGCTTATTCTGTGTAGAGTTTACAGTCCTTATTTATGGAAAACCACTGGTATGCTGCTGAAAAGTCTATTATGAAATGGATAGACTGGAAAAAGTATCACTGTGAAGTGTTAATGAAACCTTGAAGGTAGGCTGACTGCTGCACTAAAAACTGTACTTGAAAGGGTTACTTACTACAGCTGTCTCTGTTGAAGTTCTGACATGTTTGGAATGAACACAGGTCACTGATAAGGTTGCCTGGAATGAAATACTACCATTCTGTAGTTTGCAATGTAGAACACATGTAGTTGAATGAAACATCGAGTGCTGCACTGGAATGAAATCACTGATATTCTGTAGTCCATAGAACACATGTAGTTGAACAAAACACTGCTATTCTGCAGATTTTTTCTAGAACACATGTAGTCTGACTGCTTATGCAATGTTTCTATGGGGTTTTGGGAGTTACTTTAACTGTTTTACCCCATTCATAGTGGCTCATCATTGTAAGAATTGATTAGACTGTAGTACACTGGAATTAACTGGAAACAACTGAAATGAAACTGGAATGAAAACCTTTATCTGTTAATTACCCAGACTCATGCTGAACAGGTGCCAGTCTCTCCTTTATGGACCAAGTCTTGTGTACTTTTCAGAATGAATTCTCCAAGCACTGTAATTTGTTTAATAAGGCTTTATTAGATGCTCTTTATTAACGGTACTAATAAACAATAACAGTTTGTAGAAATGCTGGAAAGCTAGTTAATAATAACAGTGCTGCTATATAGATCCAAAGTTACTGCACGCCATATTCTCATTATCCTGAACAATATAAACTGAAATAATCTTTATTTGACCTGTCTTCTGTACACAGGCTTGAGTGTCTGTATTGTAGCTTAATCTTCTCTGTAATGTCAAGTCAAATTAACTAACTGACTTCTCTAAGTGTATCTGAAATATATTTAATAATACCAAAACTCTGTAGTGCTTTACATACCTTCTTAGCCTTGGTTCTCAGGTCTTGTCTTGTTTTGCAGGCTTGTCTTGTTTTGCAGATGCCTAGCTGTCTTGTTATCTATTATTTTCTTGATTCTTCCCTTGAGAAACAGTCTGTAGCCTTCCCTTAGGCACTGCTATCTCTCATGCTTGACCAGCAAGGTTATTCTTTCTTTCTTTCTGCTTAACTGTCTTTTATGCATAAATCAAACACAATTTCTAGGCATATTTCACCATTTAGCCTGTATAATGTCTAATAACTACTTTAAAATATGTTACTAATCTAACATATAGATGTGCAATCTTGGGACTTCACACATATTTGCTGACCTCACAAGACCCAAATGTAGTGAAAGTTTTGAAACACAAGGAGAATAAATCCAAGATGACTTCCCCGCTTAGGCTAGCAGAAGCATATTGGTGTCAAGCAAGAATGGAAGTCAAACCAGAAGTGGATAAAAATCAGGCAGCAATAGAATGTGCCAAACTACAAAAGAAAGAATATAAGGTGAAGGACCAGATGGGAAGGCAAGAAATGTGGAAAATGCATAAATATAGTTGCAAGTATAGAAAACTTTTAAGAACTACATGTTGATCAGGAATGAACACAGGAATGGTTAAGGAGAGGTGAAGTCAAACCAAGAGATGAAAGGTTAATATTGGCGGCCAAAGAGAGTGGGCTACATACACATTGGTTTACTAAGTCCATTGAGCATGTGGAAGAAACATACAAATGTAGGTTTTGTAAAAGAGAATTGGAAACAGTTTCACACTTCATTGCTGGCTGAGACATACTAATTGCAGAAGGACTGTATACCGAAAGGCATAATAATATGGCGAGACTGTTGCACTGGCGATTGTGCAAACATTATGCTATTGAAGTGGCTGAAAAATCACTGAAAACATAAGCCACAAAGCATCATAAAAAATGAAGAAGTCTACATCACATGGGATCATCCATTACCAACAGTTCAAAAGATAGATGCTAAAAAAACAGATATAGTGGTCCAAGAAAAGAAAACAAAAGTAGCATTGATCATTGAACTCTCCATAGCCAGTGACTAAAGTGTCTTGCGTACAGAGACACAGTCATAAATTATCAAGATTTGCAGGCAAAAACAAGAGCAATGTGGAATAAAAGATACCCAGATAGTTCCATAGTAGTAAGAGCAACAGTTCTTCTAAAAAGAATTTACAGTCATATTTAGATATGTTACCAATACATGTAACTCCATACGAATTGCAGAAGGAGTCATTACTGGGCACACTGAGGGTGCTGCGAAGATCACTTTTGACTGACATCAAAGATTGAAATGATACTAATTTAATGAACTTTAATCATACTTTGACTTAGGAATGGGGTCTATTCCTGTCATGGTATTAGAAACCCAAAAGATTTGGAGAACAGATGATCCAGTAAAACTACCTGACCATGAATAAGTGGGCTGTAAAGCTTTTACATAGTCTAAAGACTCCCAGATCCCACTCCATAAAATGAATGTCTCATAATTTCATAGGTAGTAACTTATCATGCAGCCCGGGAGTGTGTTAAGGAGCACAGCCCATATTCTCAAATGCTCCAAAACACTGCCTAGTCTGGAGACTTACATAAGTCACATTGTAGACAAATGAAGGTGAAAGATTCAAACCCTCTACCCTTGGCACAGAAAGCAGCACATTAACAAATCAGAGTTTTAGCCCACTGTATTAATTGCCAGATCAATGAGATGACTAGGTGCAGGTAAAGGAGACATCAGGCAAAATCCTGCAGGTAAAAAAAAATACAATGAAAGTCCTACCACTTGTGCAGAAGAGGCACATAACAGGGTTCATGAACAAAGCTGGAATATCACCAAACATATGTTTACAGAGTTCAAGAGGTACTTTCCTGAAAACTTAAATTATGCACTTCATTAAGTTCCAGGAAATATCTAAGGCATGCTTGTGGTATCTTTATTGCACAGCATGGGAATACATTCACTGAATGTTCTGCACAGTACGGTAATACCTTCAGTGATAATAGCATCTCTAGTGCTTTAATGGGAGCAGTCTGCAAAGGAGAACCACAGGGACTGCTAAAGAAATAACCACAGCAGAGATGGAAAGGTCCATAGTTATGGATGACAAAACTATAGCATATCAGAACACTAACTCTCAAACTTCTGGATTGCAAACTGTTCATAATTTAAAAAAAAATAATACTGCTTGATATTCTGAATGACAAATCTGTAGGTTACCACACTTCATTATAACAGACATCAAGCACCTCAACAGAATTATTTCATAAAAGTTGCAATCAGTTAATACTCCTATATTTACACCATTCATTAAAGTAAAGTTAGCTGACTAGATTTTCATAACTATTTTAAGCACACACTTTCTATTTACATAAAATGTTATATACCAGAGAGATGAGTAAGAATACAACAGCATCTCAGGGACATTCTTAGTAGTACTTTATTATAAATGATGCAGCACAGCATTTTAGAGAAAAGCATGATGGATATACTTCTAGTTTATTGTATAGGATAATGTTAGTTAAAAAAAAAAATCTAAATGGCAGAACATATTTCAGATTAAAAAGTATCTAGAACAATAAAGGCAAATTACATACTGAAATATAGTCCAAAAACCCCTTTCATATAAATATTGTTTTATTTATAAAGGCATTTTAATAGCCACTGGATAAATGAAATTGCTTATTCACTTAACACTTTATTTAAAAATGTATTTATTTACATATTTATTTCTATGCAAATTCATGCCTATACTTTCCTGTGCTTTCCAGATTTCCATGAAATGGAATAGAAGTTTATATAAATTAATTATATAGACCTTGGAATGTGGTAACCAGATCTGTAGCTGGCCCACCTGTCACACAATGGCATTCCCTGATTTTTCATCCCTCAGCTATAACTTGAGTAGCAAAATATTTCTAAATTTATAGTAAACAGTTTGCTAAAACGTATACCACCATGAAGGGCTGAAGTGCTTCAGCACACTTATGACCACAAAAACATTATTAGCATTCATTTATTCCCTGACATTCAGAAATGCCAGCACAGAAATAAATGCCTGTCTGCCAAATTTCCTAACACATCCTTGATCATTCTTATTATTAAACATAAAATCCTTTTTTCCTAAAAATGGAGAAAGAATTCAATTGTCTGTTAGTATTAACTTCCTCTTTAATGGTGTTTATAACACTGATAAGATAACCTCTTCTCAATTACATCCCACTTAACTTACTACATTCCTCCAAAAATATCTGGTCTCAAGATACCATGGGTTCGTAGGTTCATATGTGTGTACTAGGCTAATGGCCCTGGGGGTTTTACAAAAAATTTACAAGCCTAGCCCATAGGATTACCCTGGCATCGTGCCACCCGAACTTAGCTCCCAGTGACTCTGTCGAGTAATGCCACTGGAGTGATCTCTGGGGTGAATTTTCTATTTTCCATCCATTCATCAATATTTCTCTTGAAGAGAGCCAGTGAGGTACTCTGGTTGACATGTATGAGACATCTATTCCATAGCATGGACAGTCTCTGGGTTATGAACCTGTCCTTCCAGCATATTCGGTTGATTGTGGTAATGAGGTTGAGGTCTCTGGAGTGTATGGTGTGGAGGGATTGGGATTTCTTTAGATGTAGCATTTCTAGCAGAACTGGGTCAGACATGGTTTTGTAAGTCATGCAGACTTCGCCTTCAAGTAAGCGATATGACACAGAGAATAGTTGGAGTTTTTTCAGTCTGTCCATATAGGACAAATGTTTAAGGCCTAGGATCCTCTTTGTGAGGAACTTTTGTGGCCTCTCCAGTTGTTGCAGGTGTTTATTTAGGTACATGCCAAATAGAACATTGTACTCAATGGTTGACCTAATGAGGGAAGAGTAGAGGGAGACAATGACCTCTTTCTTCCTGGATGCAAAACCCTTAGTAATGAGATGTGCCATATAGAAGGACTTTCTGAACAAAGTGGCAATGTGGTGGTCAAAAGAAAGGTTGCTGTCAACCTGTGTTCCCAGATCTTTTATAACACCTTCTGTGTTCAGTGGACTACCATCAATGTGGTAATTCATGGGAACCAGGTTTTTCTCAAAGGAGATGCCGACACATTTATTTTGGCATTGAGCTTAAGGCCATTGTTCTGACACCAGTCGTTGGTCTCAGTGAGGTCTTTCTGTAGGATGTCATCATCACTCGGGGAGTAGATAATAGGTCACAACTTGCAATTGTCTGTGAACATTGTCAGCCAGAGTCTCTTTGTTTTGGCCTGGACTTCAGAGAAGTAGATACCAAACAGGAGAGGACCCAGGACCGAACCCTGTGGGACTCCACCTGTGACTGGTCAGCAGTCAGCTACCTTCACGTTGTGGGTTCTACTTGTGAGCCAGTTTGCAACCCACCTAGTGATATAGGGGTTTATGCGTAGCTTAGTGAGTTTTTCTGTGATTCCTGAGTGGGGAATGGAATCAAAGGCCTTGGCCAGATCAAAGTAAGCTGTATGAACCACCTTGCCTTCATTCACAGCTCTGGTGACTGACACAAAAGTTGACCAAGTTGAGCAGGCATGATCTACCCTTCACAAAACCAAACTGTGTGGGATCCAGAGTTTGGACATTCCCTATATCCTTGTTTATTAGGACCATGATGATGCGATCCATACTTTGCATATCTGACTCTGGCCAACCTCACCATTTGCCCTTTGATTAAAGTCTTCTTCTGAAAGCGAAGATGCCAGCTTATACAGAGTAACATTGAGTTAGAATATGTGGGCTTCCTGAAAATGTTTTATTTTCCTTGTTTTTGGTGATCAAAACATCCAGGTAGTGAATCGCATCTTGGGAATAACACATGATGAATTTTTAAAAAATCCATAGTAGAATTAATATAATTAAAAAACTCATTCCCTATATCCTTGTTTATTAGGTCCATGATGATGCGTTCTATAGCTTTGCATATCAGACTCATCAGGCTAATGGGGCAATAGTTCTCAGGGTCTGTAGTCATTCCTCCTGTAGCAAGGTGCCATTCGGTATGGACAAAGCCTGAGGTGAGGCTGTGATTGAATAGGGCACACAGGTGAGGTGCCAGTTCACTCTGTAGTTCATATAGAACACAGCCAGGGATATTGTTAGGTCCCTTAGAAGCTGTATTCTTGGCCTTGGACAGTGCTGTTTTAACTTGTGCAGCATTAATATTGAGTGCCGGGCAATCTACTGGTATTGTGATTGGTCCTTTGGTGGGGGGAGGGGTAAAGTTGGCACATAATCTGTTGGCCAGTATATTGGCAGTATCTGTTGGCTCAGTATAGGAGGTACCATTGTGCAGTAGCTCAGAGCAAATCTGGGTATTGTCATGGAGATTCTTTACATAACTATAGAAGGCCTTGTGGTTGCCTTTACTATTTGGTGCAATTCTGTTTTCATAGCTAGTTTTAGAGGATTTGATGAGGGATCTCAACTTTTTGTTGAGGCGGATAAGGGAGTTTTTCCAGTCTTGGGACTTCACCTTATTCCGCATCAGTTTCCTCCTTCTGTTGTTGAGTTTTTTTATGGCAGGGGACCACCAGATTGGCTTCCTTTATTTGGAGGAGAGCATCTTGGTTCTATTGGGTATGGCAAGATCCATGCATTTATGTATGTGTTCGTACAGTGCATTGGTGTTGATTCGGTGGTCATGCAACTATTCTCCAGTTGCATGGGTGCCATGAAGTCAGACACATTCTATTTTTAATGTTCATGGTTCTATTATTAATTTTTAATATCTTTCTAATGTCTTGTTCACAAATTTTCTCAAATAAATATGTCATAGGATGAAGGGGGATTGAAAACCCTTGGTTTTTAACAATTGATGGAAAAAGGGGTATCACCATTGTCAGTCTTGGAAAAATATAGACCTAAGATAAGTTTTTTAATAAATAATCTTAAATCAATTAAAACTTCCTCAATTCTGGCTCTCCTGGTGCAGGCAAATGTGAGGACTTTTTCAAATAGATTGACCTATTCTTGGTTAATTTACGAGAAAAACCACTGTGGAAGCCAGGAACAAACTGCTGGAACTTAACTGATGTAATTAAAATTTATTTAGTAAAACAACAACAAAGGTTAAGCACTTTAGAAAAGATACCTCTAGTAATTCCTATTTGGAATACAACAGCTGCCACTCCAATATTCAAAAGAAAAATATAGTAAAAGGGCAATGTATAAGAGCAGCTCGGATGACTTCATATTCTAATGAAATGTTACAAGAGTTGGCCTATATAGGAGAATTGTTTAAGGAACGTAGTTATCCCTCACTAGTGGTTGATGATGTAGTGTCATATGTAAGTAGTGAATGGGGGAGAAAATACAAGCCATTACTTGGTGTTGAGGTTAGCACTGGTACTGACAAGGATAGAGAAGTTAGTACCAATGAATTTAATAAAGCTTGTATTTTACCATACGGGAAAAATACGATGGATGTAAAGAATATTATACATGACAATTGGAGCATCCTGAAATGTGATTCTGAAATATTTAAATTGGTGGGGGAATACCCACATTTGTGCATAAAATAGGCTGTAATATGAAAAAGAAGTTATGTAAAGGTCATATGCACAGCAAACTTCAAAAGTCTGGTACTACAAAATGTGGCAGATGCAATCAGTGCTCTGCCATATTAGAAGAACATACCAAGTATTTGGGAAATAGGAATCATACCCTAATAACTTTTGCCAAAGGCAATTGTCAAACTAGGAATGTTATTTATTTAGCTATGTGCACAACATGTGCCGGATTTTATGTGGGCAAAACAGGACGACGTTTGAGGGAGAGAATTTATGACCATACATATGCCATCAAAAAAGGTGATGTTAATAATGCCTTGTAGGCACATTAGAGACAGTTCTGGCTGCAATATTTTTCAGTTTGCTATACTTGAAGTGATATTTTCAAATCATAGAGGGGGGAATATACAAGCATTATTAAGTGAGAAGGAGGTGAGATGGCAGATTTTGTTAAATGCCACTACTACACCAGGTATAAATGAAAGTATATCAATAAACCCTATAATAGAAGCTAAGAGGTGAAATAGGAAATCACTTGAATACTTGTGTGGTCTCTTTAGAAGGGGAAATGATGTAATGGAGGCTTGCCATTATGTAAATTAGTGTTTGCCATTGGCCGGAATTTGCTATATAAACCTTTAAATCAGTCTGTTAGTTGATCTGATGAAGTCTAATGTCTTAGATGAAAGCGCTTAACCTTCATTGCTGTTTAACTAAATAAATTTTAATTACATCAATTAAGTTCCAGCGGTTTGTTCCTGGCTTCCACAGTGTTTTTTTTCGTAAATTATAAGTGGTTGTGACTACGTGGGTTGTTCTTTTCTATTTGGTTGCCTTTGCCATGAACTCGCTGGATGAACTGCCCTCTATATTCTCCCCGATTCGGAGGGATGAAATTTAAAAAATTCAGTCAGAAATGGCTATCTTGAAAGGGGAGGTAACAAGATTGATTGACTTGTTTTCTCAACCCATCAGAAGTCAGAATAACGAATCTGTACATTTTGCGAATTTGCATCATTTATCTGGAGTTGCAGGAGCTCAACCCAGTCATGGTGAACACGAGGAATTTCCCAAAACTCCACCTATTATCCCCGGATCCTCTCATGGTATAGTTGCAGGTCAACTGCAGTCATCATCCATCGACCGCAAAGGTGGAGATGAGGGCAACAATACGGAGGACGAGGGGCACAGGTTAGGAGCAATTCCTAAAAGGACTGTTCCAAAGAGAACTTACTCGGTGGACGCTCACTCAGGCAACCAAGGTACTGCCACAAATAGAGTTAATTCTTGCTCCCCTAATAATGAGAAGACAAATGCCATTCATAAAAACTTTGGAGGGCTTGATAGTTTTTTAACTAATGTTCAAGATTTTAAATTTAATGAAGTCAGCAAAGCGGACATTCTCAATATGAATGAATTCGTTGATGGAACACTAAAACAGTTAATTTTTGCTTTTGGCAAGAAACTGAATGCCATAAAGGGGATTCAGTTGGATAATGCCAATTTACATTGGTGCATTAATTTAAATATTGTACCTAAGCGACTCAGATTTTTCAAGAGGCCGTTGGGTCTTGAAATGACTGATGAACTCATGATTGAATGCAATGTTATGTTTGATGGTTTTGGCATAACTTTTATGAAGTTTCTTATCAAAAGCAATGATAGTAAACTGAGTAAACTTGTTAAGGAAGTTGAATCCTTGAATGAACGTATTACTCAAGATCTTTTGTTCGACCAGTGGCAACAATTGTATAGTAAACAGTATTCGTATGCTAAAAGTAACAACCAAAAAATATTTCACAGGAAGTGTAGCAAATTACAGAGAGATTTGAGATTATATAAGGAAGGAAAGGCCTATAATTGGGAAAGTGTATATAAAGAGAAAAGAAAGCAGGAAGGGGTCACTAGTTATGTTCCAGAAATGGAAAGGTCATATAGACCATGAAATGATGAAATTCAATCTTTTTTGGAGGAAGAATTAGAATGGGAAACTGTGGGAAGGAGAAGGGGGTCCAACAACCACCCCCAAACTCACCAATACAGAGAAAACAGAGCGAAAAGGTGAACAATAAGAAGATGGATCAAATAGTCAAGTATAATGATATTAAATATGGTAAAGGGAACTTTTTTATATATAATTACACCACACTCATATTGCAAGAAGAACATTTTGCATTGTTTAGAAAAGGTATTGAATATGTGCCTAATAAGAAATTCAATGTAGTGGACAACATCATTGAATTTAAGATTTTCTTGCATAAATTAAATCTAGGCATATATTTTAAAGAAGCAGGAACTAGGAAAAGTAACGTGCAATTGAAAAAAAGAAGTTCCTTTACCCCCCCCCGCTTCACCCCTTATTGGCAAGTTTTGAGAAAGTGGTTATAGAAAAACTATATAAACTATCAGATAATAGTAAACAACGGAAAATGGTATATAACCTTAGTAAAAAAGAAAATGAGATATTAAATGAATTAAGTACCAACAATGATATCAGAATCCTTCAGCCGGACAAAGGGGGAGGGGTTGTGTTAGTAGATAATATTGATTATTTAAATGCTATCCACACCATCCTACAGGACACAAGTACTTATGAGACATCGTCTATTAATGAGATACATATTGCCTATCAACTTATAGATTCTTTATTGGAAGAATATTTGCTGGATAATAGAATAGAAACAAATTTATATAATTTTTTGAAGGTAGAGTATCCCTTACTGGCTACTATTATGGGCATCCCGAAGATCCATAAAGATATACAACATCCACCGTATAGGCCTATTATCTCAGGAAGCAAATCCAAAACTTTCCCATTCGGGAAAGTAGTTGATACTTGGTTAAAACCTATCTATGCTATGGCCAAACACATAGTTAAAGATTCATGGGACTTTTTAAGTCGTTTAACACCTAATCTATGGAAGGAGAGCCTAATTTTCATCACTATAGATGTAGTGAATTTATTCTCATGTATACCTAGAGACGAAGGTATGGATAGATTTGTTAATAGTATTAGGAAATATGCTAATTTGGATTGGGATAGAACTATGCTTATTAGTGAATTTATGAGTATTGTACTTGACTACAAGTTTATTTATTTTGAAGGAGAGTACTATAGGCAAAGTAAAGGGGTGGTGATGGGAGCTGCCAGTGCTCCCATTTATGCCAACCTAGTCCTTTTGGATTGGGAAGAGCAAACCATTTTTAAAAGTACTTGGATGAAGTACATTAAATGTTATATTAGGTTTTTAGACGATGTTTTATCCTGTGGAATGGTGAAGAAAATGCAGTGGAAACATTTGTTGATTATTTACACACTACTAGCTCTTTCCTAAAATTTACATACTATGCCAGCAATGAAGGGATCTCATATTTAGATACCTTCATTTCTCACAACAGCACAGGATTTAAGTCCAGAATCTTTAGAAATATATCTTTAGTAATTCCTATTTGGAATACAACAGCTTCCACCCCAATATTCAAAAGAAAAATATAGTAAAAGGGCAATGTATAAGAGTAGCTCGGATGACTTCAGATTCTAATGAAATGTTACAAGTGTTGGCCTATATAGGAGAATTGTTTAAGGAATGTAGTTATCTCCCACTAGTGGTTGATGATGTAGTGTCATATGTAAGTAGTGAATGGGGGAGAAAATACAAGCCATTACTTGGTGTTGAGGTTAGCATTGGTACTGACAAGGATAGAGAAGTTAGTACCAATGAATTTAATAAAGCTTGTATTTTACCATATGGGAAAATACGATGGATGTAAAGAATATTATACGTGACATTTGGAGCATCCTGAAATGTGATTCTGAAATATTTAAATTGGTGGGGGAATACCATGTTTGTGCATAAAATAGGCTGTAATGTGAAAAAGAAGTTATATAAAGGTCATATGCACAGCAAACTTCAAAAGTCTGGTACTAAAAAATGTGGCAGATGCAATCAGTGCTCTGCCATATTAGAAGAACATACCAAGTATTTGGGAAATAGGAATCATACCCTAATAACTTTTGCCAAAGGCAATTGTCAAACTAGGAATGTTATTTATTTAGCTATGTGCACAACATGTGCCAGATTTTATCTGGGCAAAACAGGACAACGTTTGAGGGAGAGAATTTATGACCATACATATGCCATCAAAAAAGGTGATGTTAATAATGCCTTATATAGGCACATTGGAAACAATTCTTGCTGCAATATGTTTCAGTTTGTTATACTTGAAGTGATATTTTCAAATCATAGAGGGGGGAATATAAAAGCATTATTAAGTGAGAAGGAGGTGAGATAGCAGATTTTGTTAAATGCCACTACTACAACGGGTATAAATGAAAGTATATCAATAAAACCTATAATAGAAGCTAAGAGGTGAAATAGGAAATCACTTGAATACTTGTGTGGTCTCTTTAGAAGGGGAAATGATGTAATGAAGGCTTGTCATTATGTAAATTAATGTTTGCCACTGGCCGGAATTTGCTATATAAACCTTTAAATCAGTCTGTTAGTTGTTCTGATGAAGTCTAATGTCTTAGATGAAAGCGCTTAACCTTCGTTGTTGTTTTACTAAATAAATTTTAATTACATCAATTAAGTTCCAGTGGTTTGTTCCTGGCTTCCACAGTGGTTTTTTTTCGTAAATTATAAGTGGTTGTGACTACGTGGGTTGTTCTTTTGTATTCTTGGTTAATCTTAGCACTACTGTAACTGTATATTTTAAATCACCGTAATTATTAAAAATAATATGAATTTGACCTGTATTTACTTCTTGTGACTCTCTATCCTGCTCCTCCTGTTGTTCATCCATTGATGTCCCTGATTCTGTGTATTCCTCCATCCATAATTCCCCAGTAACTGGTCTCCTTCTGGTCTTGATATGTGTTCCTTATTCTTTCTGACCTTCTAAGGGGGTGAAGGATCTGAAGGGGAATCCTTATTAGGTGCCACCTAGACAATAACATTTGTATTATTGACACCATAATTATGTGTGTTATTAGGAACATGCACTCTTACACCATTGTTGTTATTACTGAGGGGAGGCGGATATGCATACTCCCATCTTAATTAATGTTGTCTCTCATCAACTTTTCTTCTTTCCTATTTTTAACATTGGTAAGTATATTTTCAACCCTGTCAAAAATACAATAATATTCCTTTTGTTCAAATCCAAATAGTAAATCATTGTTCATTTTATTGTCCAGTTCAGTGAGTTCATGCATTAAAATGTCCATATCATTGATGTTGTATTTAATAAGAAGTTCCATATAGTTGCAACAGTGATGATCAAAAAGGTTGATTAAGTCCCGATGTAACGGAGAAACGGGTATAAGCCCAGTTGGGTAGTTTCAACACCTAAGACCCTTAGGTACACATTGAAGTGTAAAGCATTCATTAATGTAGTAATTTTTAATTTGTAATTTTCTATGCTTAGTTTTGTTTCAGAGGGTGGCCACAGTGGTGCAGCGGTTAGCATTGCCACCTCACAGCAAGAGGTTCTCTGGTTCGATTCTCAGCTGGGGTGCCTTCTGTGCGGAGTCTGCATGTCCTCCCTGTGGTCATGTGTGTTTCCTCCAGGTGCTCCGGTTTCCTCCCACATTCCAAAGACACTCTAAATTGGCCCTAGGTGTGAGTATGTGTGTGCCTTCTGTGGAAGGTTGGGCACCGGGCTGGCAACTTAACACTGTAAAACTCCACTGCCAATCATGAGCAGACAGATGATCCGCTGTGGCAACCTTTAACCGGGAGAAGAAGAAGAAGTCAGTTTTGTTTCAGACATGCATAATAACGTCCATTGAATCGTAATTAGAATTAACGGCATTGGAATGCACCCATAATTCAACCTTCTTGTTGAATTAGTCCTTTTGTTTAGATGCATTCTTAGTTGCTTTACTATGTTCTCCTGCAAGACAATTCGTCTCCCTGAATTAAATCACCCAAAAGCTCTGTTCCTTCCATGGTGTAATAATATCACTGCTGGAATCCAGTCACTCAGAACTTCTGCATTATTATGTGGTTTAGTACTAACCTTTTTCCTCGTGCAAGACTTCAGAAGGAAATTTCTGTAACTGCTGTGATAATTGTAATATCAATTGGAAAAGATTACTAACCAAAGATGAAAGTGTATCCAATGTCGCATTATGGGTGATAGCAGTAATAGTTAGTAAGTCAATGTTTTCACTCCTAGAGATAAACTGTAGGTCAAAAAAATGAAGCATTCATGAGATATCTGTTTTTTATCTTTGTGTAGTTTCACTCTTTTTCTATGTTCCAGTCTCCTTTTTCAATTCTTCTTTCTTCTAGAGCTTAGATTATTGAGAGAGACTCAGAAAATCCACAATGTCATAGTGATGATCTAAATAACACAGATGTTTTAGTGTGGGAGTATTTCATGTCATCAAAGGTGATTTCAGCAATTGAGAACAGAGAGAGAGAGAGTGCTGTTACTGAAATTGCTTTCACATGACAATGGAGTTTACTTTTTTGTCTGCTGTTGTGCGACCTTGGAGTTTGTATATATAAGTCTAGGAAGGTGTGTGGGTGTCCCCTGCAAGAACAAAATTGTTGAGTCGTTTAGTTTCTGTAAACAGCTTTCAGTTTTTTTCTGCTCACCAAATCATTATCATCATCAACCCCCTTTTTCCCATTTTCTGCATGGGGTCAGGGTGTCATGTTAATTGTTGCCACCTGTGTCGATTCAATGCCACACTCCTGACTTCTTCAACACTCACACCAACCCATCTACCTCTTTGGTGGATGCCCTTGTTTCCTCTTACCTTCTTCCTGTCTGTCCTAAATCTTCTTCAAAAGTCTGTCTTATGCTTTTCTACACATGTGCCCAAACCACTGTAATTTGTTTTCTTTGATCTTTTCTGCAATTGGAACTACTTTGGCTTTTGCTCTTATGTACTCATTGCTTCATCTGTCCCATAGTGTGCATCCTACCACCCTTCTCAAGCACTTAATTTCCATAACCTCTAGCTTTTCCATCTGTTCTGCCCTTACTGCCCAGGTTTCTGTACCATACAGTAGTACTGGTCTCACCACTGTCTTGTACAGCTTACATTTCAGCTTGTTTGGCATTCTTCTGTCATACATTACCTCTGACACCCTACTCCTCTGATCTTAGTTTTGACCTCTTCATTCAGACTTCCCTTCTCCTCAACTATCCCTCCTAGATACTTGAAGCTATTAGCCTGTTCCACTGTCTTCCCTTCTATCTCAATTTTCAGCTTCTTCTGATTTCTCCAATTTGCTACCATTACCACTGTCTTATATGTACTTAGTTTTATCCCATGTGCCTTCCGTTTTGCATTCCATTTCCCTAGCCTTTGCTAAAGTTCTTGTTCAGAGTCTGCCTGTAATGCCACATTGTCTGCATAAGACACATCATTGATCTGTCCCCTCCAACATGTTGGCTAATGTAGTCCATCACCAGTGTGAACAGTGGTGGGCTTAGAGTTGAACCCTGGTCCACACCCATTCCCACTGGGAACTATTCTGTGAGACCGAACACTGTACTTGAGTCATTGGGTCCTTGTACATAGCCTGCACTAATTCTACCAGTGTTTCTGGGACTTTGAACTACTGCAGTATTACCCAAATAAACTTCCTTGGGACCTTGTCAAATACTTTCTACGAGTCTAGGAATGCCCATTGGACTCTTTCCTCATCTCTAGCTTCTTCTGAACTATCTGTCTCACTGCAAACATTGGGTTAGTTGTGCTGCATCCTGATCTAAATCCAAACTGCTCATCTCCCATCTTACTTTCTACCACTCTGAATATCCATTTATCAATCACCCTCTCCAGAATTTTCATGCAATGTGACAGGAGTTGAATACTTCTGTACTGCCCACAGTTGTGGATGTCCCCTTTGTTCTTGGACACGGGTACAAGTATGCTCATTCTTAAGTCATGTGGGATACACTTTTCTCTCCAAACTTCTATGAGTATACTCAGGAGCCATTTCTCCCTTATCTCACCAAGCATCTTACCATATCTGCTGTGACCTCATCTGAGCCTGCTGCTTTCCCTGACTTCATTTTCCTTAGTGCTATTCTTACTTGTACTAGGGTGGGCTCCTCTTCTTCTGTCATCATAGAGTTGTGTCTGGGGTAGTACAGTTTCTGTGGGGTTTTCTTCATTCAGAAGCTGCTGGAATTATTCCTTCCATCTACCTTTGATATCCTGTCGACTGGTGAGCAGGTTACTGCTGGCACCCCTTATGAAGGGTGTCTAACTATCTTCTTTATCTTTCTGTCTTTGTATTGCAAAATGATATACTTTTTTGTGCCACTTACTGAGTTACTTTCCAGAAGCTGATAGACTGTCTCCAATGGCCTGTTTTTTGCTATTGCAACTCCTTTCTTAGCGTCTTTGTTAGTCAACCAGTATTCCTTCCTAGCCTGGTCTGTCTTTTCTATCTCCCACTTTTTCCTGCGCACCTTCATTCTTTTGATGACTTCCTAGGCTTCTGCATTCCACCACAAGCTTTCCATTTGTACCTTATTTCCATATCTGGCCAAATATTTGTTCTGTAGTCCTCAGACATGTTGTTTTGAGGAGCTGCCATTCTTCTTCAACTCCACCTATTCCCTCCTCTTCTTGGGGTGCTAGATCCCTGAGTAATTCATTGAACTATTTTACTTTCTTTCTCCAGTCAACTTCCAGGTCTTCAGCTTGGTCTCTGTTAACCTTAGAGCCTTCTACAATCATTGCTTGCAGCTGACTGTAGCAACCACTGGTTTGTGCTGTGGGTCGACTGTTTCACTGGAGATGACTTTGCAGTCACTGATTCTACACCCATGCCCTTTTCTTACTAGGTGGAAGTCCACCTGAGTTGCATGTTGGCCACTCTTGTATGTGATCTTGTGACTGTCTCTCTTGCTGAATCATGTGTTGGCTATTACCAATCCATTTGCCAGACAGAAGTCATTAATGTTCTCTCCTTCTTTATTCCTGTTGCCCCTCCCATGTGGACCCAGGCAGTCCTCATATCCTGCTCTGTCTGTTCCGATATATGCATTCAAGTCACTCATTATCAACACCAATTCATGTTGGCCTGCTTTATCTAATAGGTCAGACAACTGCTGTATGAATGCACTATTTTTCTCACTATCACAACCCTGCTATGGGGATAGGCAGAGATTATGAATACTGCCCCATCCTTACACTAGAGTCTGAGTGCCATGAATCTGTCACTAATTCTGATGACATTCCTCACTGGATTCTGAAGTCTGTCCCTCACCACAATTCTCACACCATTTCTAGCCTGTCCTCCTCCTAAGTAGTAGACTCTGAATCCCAAGCCAAGTGCCTTTGCTGCACTGCCATTACATCCTGTCTCTTGGATGCACAGGATGCAGCCTCCTCTATACCATCATGTCATCCACTTCCAAGCTACATCCTGTCAGTGAACCTACACTGAATGTAGAAATTCTTAGTTCATGTTTGACAGGTTGATTGGTTTTACATCCAGCTTTTGCTCAACACATCTATCCCAGGTAACCCAGGCTGGGTGAGTAGCTAATTGAACCAGGGCTGCTGAGCTTTTTATAGCAGGCACACACTGTCAAATAGGGGCACATACTTTCCTCCCTGCTTTAGCATGAGTCCCTGGTGTAGGTCAGAGTAGACTGGGTCCTCAACCCACTTATCATGAGCAAATACCCATGCCCATCTGGCAATGATAGTCAACATGTCTGAATCACCTAGAGCTGTATTTTACACTGTTGAGTGACTAGCTCTGCATGACATGCAGTCTGGAATCTATGTTTTATTATCTTGAGGATACTGCACACCACAGGCGATGCCCTAAGCAATTGGTCTATACAACTATTCCTCCATAGGGCACCATGTGGGGTCTGTGCTGCTGCTGCCCACAACTCCCCAAAATTGCCTTTAATGAGTCAGTATAAGAATCCTTTAGTGTGATACTGTCTGATGGTGAGTTATTATGTATTAGGTGTGATGCAGTGCCAGCATACTGGGGAAAAGTTTGCATATTAAATTATCACAGCTGTGATAATGCTAGTGATCATGATACTAAAGTGGTAGTTCTTTGGGTAGTCACATGACTGATGAAAGAATCACAGTGAGGTAACATCCCAATGCACCTCAAAGTAAGAACACAGACACAGAAGGCTAGAACAGGAAAGGGCCAACTCAGTTCAAAATATATAAGGAAAGGAAAATTTGGAGATAGCAAAGCCTGAAATAAGGCAAGCTCAAGCAGAGGCTTACATACACTGGTAACCCAAAGGGATGATGGGTAGGAGAGGCATATTTTTTTATGATAGGTACCATTTCCTATTTCTTAGGAAGAAGGATAAAGGGGATGGTAACAAGGAGCATGTGCAGGGAAGAAGTGGAGAGTAAGAAAGGTAACAAGGTAGATAAAGAAAATTTGATACAGGCAGAGACAGATAAGAGATGTATGGACAAAACAGATGGGAGGAGTGGAGAGATGCATACAAGTTGGTAACTGATGCAGTGGAAGTCATTATGACAGATATACTAGATGTCATATAGAGTAGGTGGGCCTTGATGGGAATGTAGCTGCATTCAGTGGCCCCCAGGACCTAAACAAATGTGCTATGTGATAGAATGCCTGCATACTAGTGGTTCTCATATCTGCTCTCCCCAGAATCACACATTCTCTTCCACATGTGTTGGCATTATATCAAAGAACTGATGCATGATTTCTGAAGCTAATGACTGCAAAACTCCAAATCTGTCCACAATAAGACACTGAAAGTTCTCTATAATAAGGATGGTTAATACCAAGCAAACTTTCTTGTATTGGGATAGACATTCCATGCATCCCCCTGATTCCACATGTACCCATTGTATGAATACTTACTGCCATATGGTGTCATTCTCCATGGAGTAGTGGTAAACACTGTGCTGACTGTGAAACTGTTGGTATATTAGCCATTGGCAAACTTGTGAGCAATGCAGTAAGTGACTTTGTGCAACATTGCAGACAATGGCGTCAAAACAAGCTAATAAAACATGTTACTCTGCTATTGTTAATACTTTTCCTAGCATAATAAAGTGAGTGAAGAGCCTGTACAGCAGAAAATCCAGATATTCAGAATAGACGATTACTATGGCTCTTCAGGCTCAGGGGCGGCTCGTGCTTTCGGACTGCCGGACTGCAGCCCCCCCAGCAAGAAAAAAGAAAAAAGTACTTTTTAGTTATAACTTATATAATTTAATTTTTACTGTCTTTCTCTTATCAGCCGGCTGCTTCACGCTGACTGACACGTCTGCGAGTACAAGCATGCGCACTTTCGATTTCCGGGTTTTAAAAAAAGAAGTTTTTTTTTCTCTTTCTCTAAGAGATCCACTCAAGAGCTGCAGTCTGGATAATGAATTAAGGCATCAGTGTGTTGCCCAGCAGTCTATGCGGTTTGGAACCGCATAGAATTGGAAGGGGTTCGGACTGCCACATCCGCAGGCATGTACATGACGTGGATGGGCTAAATGGCTGCTGATTGGTTGTCGCTCTCTTCCTGGGCTTTATGTGCTGGGAAAAGAGTGAGAAGCAAACAGATGCAACCAGTTTAGTGAGTAAACAGGTTAACCAGTTGTGGATTATTTTATTTGCTTGGCGGCCTAATTTCGTGACGTGACACAGCAGCTGAAAAAGAAGTACAGAGTTTCTTTTCTTCTTGGTGGTATGTGTAACACAGTACAATATGTAAATATAAATAATCAATATGATGTGTAAAGTATAGAGGAATAAGTGCACTGCTTTTGGAATTTAGGCTGCTGTAAAGAGGAAAATTTAAAGCGATCAGCTTTTCCATCTATTTTTTTTTTTTCTGTTCCTTATTTTATAATTTAAGATGTGGTAGTACTTCACACATGCATTAAAATGATCTTACAAAAAAGTTTTACAGCCAGCTCTGAAACTCAGCTTTTCTAACTCTTTGATAGACTTTTTGTTGTCTGAGTTTGCATGATTAATAGCATCCTGTTCTCGCCATTTCAGTTAGTACTCACTGCTCATATTTTCATATGTTTAAGTGAAAACTTACTCTGCAGTATTTTATAACAAGGAAATAGGTCTGTGGATCTAAGGCCCTGGATGGCCAGTAGTAACCTAGTTGTAGAAATCAAAAACCTACATGTAGATCACCATAATGTAACCTGCACCATGTAGTAATATATTTAGCCATGCCTCTAGCCTAGTATTACTGGCTTGGGTGAAAAAAATCATTTGTACGTCTTTTTTTGATAAAGTACAATTGTTAAAGACAGCATTATCCTCATAAACATCTTCAAAAAGTTATTATTCTTCTACTGTGAATCCCAATAGTGTTGATTTGTACATACAAATGCTTAATACACTTATCAGTGTTTAATATTGATTTCATTGACTAAAATTGTTTTGTTAAACATATTTTATACTGTTCCATCTGCACTTCTACTTGTATTATCCTGGGCTGAGCCTGAAAATAGTCCAGTTGGATCAATGTTCTAAAATAAATACATACATACATACATATATACATACATACAGACATACATGCAAACATATATACATACATACATACATACATATATACATACATACATATATACATACATAAATACATATATACATACATACATACATACAAACATAAAATGTTATGCTTCATAATAAGCATTTAATAAACATTTGAGCTCACACATTAAAAGATGATATTTGCTCACTGTCACATACAAAGATGCATTCCTACAATAGGAACACTAGATTCTATTTGTAAACATTTGCCTATTTCTGCTCAGAGTACACAGGTAATAAAGCAAAGCATGACTTAACACTCAATTGTTTTAAGCTTCAATAGCAAATTTTGAATTGAGGAAACTGAACTGTTCACAGGTTGGATGGATGGTTGGATGGTAGAATGTGTGAATGGATGGATGTATCATTGCATGGAGGCAAAACCTGAAAGGCATATGAATTTTTGAGAGGGCTACAAGTAAAAAGCTGAACATGCTGCTGGACAGTGAAAAGTAACCACATTCTGGAAGGGTAGATGGGTAGAATGAATATTCTATAAGGCATTGCCTGCACTGATATTGGCTCAAGTGGCATACAGATGATACAGCTGCCAGAGATGCTATTATCAGCACTGTTTATTACCCTATAACTGTGCCTTCAAGTACACAGTGTGACCTTTAATCAGGATAACAGATTTAGGAGAAATGAAGTCAAGGTGACACACCCAATAAAGGCAGAGCACCAGCAACATTACCAGTATCCCCGCTTTTGTCATTTGATGCAATGAGTGCATCATACCCGAGTAAAGCTCACATAATAGCAGAGATTTTGTACTGTGATAACACATGATTACAATGTAAAACAGAGGCAGCACTTGTGTGATACTCAAAATAGCAATGGATCTGAATGGTCTTACAGAAGAAATGGAGTAAACAGCATCACGTGCAACTAATATTTTAACTGAATATGTTTTTATGCAGTCTTAATTCTGCAGTGGTGCAGCGGTAGTGCTGTTGCCTCACAGCAAGAGGTTCTCCCGTTCGATTCTCAGCTAGTGTACGGGGATGTCTGTACCACTCAACTCAGAGCAAAAATTTAATTGAGCTTAGTAGGACTTTAAAAATGGGTCCCACTGCGAAACTGTGTTAATTGAAAAGGTTGTATTTCATTACTGGGATATGTTCGGACAATTTGACAAATGGTTTTAATGTTCACTACTGTGCGCCAATAAATGGAGTTTACTTGTTCCCTTATTAACCAGTCTTATTCTTATTATTCGGGTCATTATTAGTATTGCTGCAGTTGTTTCTTCCCTTTTTACATGTCATATTTCAAAGAGGGGGACAGGAGCTTGTAACTGCTGATCTTTTCCATATTTGTTGCCCCCCAATAGTTTATCTTAAGCTTGAATTAATTTCTTAATGCAAGCTTTATTTCTTGGATACTCCTACAGGAAGTAGCCTTATGATCTTTGCTTTTCATTGCTATGTGGTTGCAAAATGTACTGTATATTGTAGCATAAGTTAAAACATCACAAGTGCGGGTGAAGAAACCTGAGCAGCACAATGGAATAACCTTGTAGGGTTTGCTAGTGGGAATTTCTCTAATTTTCATTCATTCATTTTCTGATACCTAATTTATCCCATCGGAGGTCACAAGACAGACACAGCCCTATTCCAACTCTCAACAAGTATGTCTGTACTAGAAACCAGTCCAGTGTCATGATAACCATGCACACACACCCACACACACACACACACACACACACACACACACACACACACACACACACACACACACACAGACACACACACAAAATTTAGCAGCAGTTGATCTACATTCTTTTGTGTACATCAATCATTTTAGAGTTCCACTGGGTATGCCAGTCTGCATATGATCTTTACATCTATCGCTACTCTGAGTAGCTATTTTTAGGTATTTAGCACCCTTTCTGTAAAGAAATGCTTCGTCATCTTATACTTGATTCTACCTTCCAGTTTTATCTATTGTACTCTAGTTGTTGTCCAACAGCTTTTCTAATGATCAGAACCTATATCACTATTCTGATCCTGTAAATTACAATCACGTCTTGTTTATTTGTATACTACATTCCCTAAGATCCTAGACCAAATAGCCCCCTTAAGAACAATTAGGACTAAGCTTCACTCAGCTCCATGCCTTACCAAGTCCACTAGAGCCCTACTAAAATCCAGAGACAATGCCTGGAAAACGTGGAAGAAGGACAACACAATTCTTTCCAAACAAAATTATCAGTAAGCTTTAATAAGCATACTGTTAAAGAATTGCCAACATTGAAAGCCTTTCTGTTGTTGCCATGCAGAGAATACTTAACTAGATAATGTATAAGCCTTGGGTATTGAAATGCATATGACAGTATTTGTAATAAAGGACAGGATTACATTATTTTAAGAAGCTCATTACACTTGTTGGAGACTTCCAGTGATCTCTGAGGGCTTTACCCGTAAACTTACCAGAATGCCATTCATGTGTGGTCCATAACTTGTACAGTAATCCTTTAAGCAATGTATCTTGAGCTTGTTTCTTGTTTGCTTTTCATTTTTTACTTTGATCATGTTTTCCCCATGAAACAAGTAGATAGTTGTCAGGCAGCAGGTCTTTTTTGGATAAGAAACATTTTTACAAGTGGGGGCATCACAGAGATTGTTACTTTCAGCATGCTACTTAGTACTTTAATAAAGCTGAATATAAATTATAATTAGAACTGCAGTGCAAGGAGAAGTGGTTTGAGTTGAGTGTTGCTTGTTTTTCTTATACTTGATTTTGACTGGCATTTCAGTAATGAGTTTAAAAAGTAATTTAGTTTTTCATGCCTCACAACCCTTTTCTTTCCATCTAGATATTAAGTAAGCTGTCATGCAGCCAATGCATTGAAATATATATATTTTTTATGCTTCATTTTGTCTTGATTGGACTCTCATAATGACAGTTTGGCACCCAAGGCAGGGTATTTAATTAAAGTTAGTTTTTGTGGTTTTGAACATAGCTCCTCCCCTTTCTAGTTGGGCACACCCCTTCCCATTGACCCCACCCATTAAGCTGTCTCCTGCAGCCCCCCTTTGATTTGAAGTCACCACCTGCCACTGCTAATATTATATGTTTCTGAATCACTCTGCCATGTCTGATTTCATCACTTACACACTCAGTGACTCTAGTTAGAATTTTGATACTGATTTGTATGCCATTTTGCAGTCATTCACATAATTACCATGTTTACTGTGCTATTTCTGCAGTAGTGCGGTCACACTAATTATGTCTCTGAATTGACAACTCTCTGTACATCACCACTCACCACTGCATTTCATATAAGGCCATGCTGCAATTGTATCTAAAAATTCACCAGGTTCTTTATCATTGCTTTCTTTTATTTTTCTTCTAAGTCATTTTTTTTTGCTTTTAATCCTCTTTTGCAATACATTTTTTGTTTCTTACATAGACTTCATTCTTATGAAACTAAACAGGAAGAAATGGAAAGCTCTGCTATAAATTACCTTGACAAAAATATTAACTATCAGTAGGTATGTTGAGAGATTATGACACATTGGATATGGATGGAAATCTAACATTGCGATAACCTGTATATGAAAGGTATACAGGAGTTTAGCATCAGAGTAAGATGCCCTGGTGACTGTATTTCCAGATTAGGTCCATCTTCATTTTACTGGAGCTTCCACAGCATGGTCTCAAACATCACAATTCAATATCTTCTGCTGTTAAAGTTAAGAAATCTTCCATTGCCAGGCCATATAATTAGTTATTAGAGAGCCCACTGGATCCCATTGAAAACCTGAAGGTAAGCTGGATAAAGTCATGAATGATTATTGCTGAGACTTGATGGGATAGCACACATAATTCTACCTGGAAGCACTAACATTTGTCAGTAGTAGTCTTTAGATGTTTTGAACTGGTTCAAAAATGTCAAGACTCCCCTCTGTTTTTATCTTCACTCTAATGGACGTAATCAGACTAGTCCTTTTTTTGGATAGTAATAATCTTTGCTTCAGTTACAAACAAAATTTATTATTGAATTTAGATAATAATTAAGCAAACAAACAAAGAAAAAGTACATTATTGTAAAGATAGCCCAGTTTAGACCAATCTCATACTGTATGTTACTATTTTCAAATATCGGTAATGATGGATGTCAGGATTCAAAGATATATATATATATATATATATATATATATATATATATATATATATATATATATATATATGCCTTTGAATATAAATTGCCCAAAGAATTCAGAATGATGCTGTCACAAGTGGATATATACCTGCTGCTTTAAATTAATATATGATGATCAGGGGCTACAGTCTCATAGGTTCATAGATAGGTACTAGACTATCTGCCCAAAGGCATTTATAAGCCTAGCCAGAATGTGTTAGCTTTCGCCACCCCCTTAGATTAGTTCCCTGTGCCTCTGTCCAGCAGAGTCACAGAAGTGATCCCCGGGGTAAACTTTCTGTTTCCCATCCACTCGTCAAGGTTTCTTTTGAAGAGTGTTACCGAGGAGAGCTCTGCCTAATGTAGATTGGAATCTTGTTCCAAAGCATGGGAAGTCTCTGGGACAGGAGTCTATCCCTCCAGCACGTCTTCTTTATTGTTGTGGTGAGGTTTAGATCCCTAGAGCGTGTGTGATCTTTATAGCTGATCATTCATTAATATGAGAAGGGTAATTAGTCTTAAGGATGTATAGTAAATGTACACAGCTGCCTCAAGTAATAGCCAAATCTGTTACACTCAAATATGTTTTATACTATACAGCTGCAGTTTGGAGTTATAATCATTGGTTCCCCATTATTTCACTCACTTCATAGTGTTTTGAGTGCCTTCCTGAACTATCCTACCAAAAGTAATTGAAACTTGTTCGGGATTATTTTACACAAAAAATACACATTGTGTATTCTGGGAGGGGTTAATGATACCGCACCAGTACCGATGCCTCTACTGTAATTCTAATTCCTATATGATCACCCTGGCACTCAGAAACCAGAGAGATATCACACAGAAACCTGCAATTGATATCACACCATTTCAACATATATACCTTATTTAGAATTGAATACTACTATAATTTCTTGAAACAAATCAAATTCAGCATTGCCCATTGTATAATTAACTATAGAATAATGAAGAACATTGACTAATAGCTTAAGTGGTCCTACCACTAACAGTAATTAAAAAATTTTACTGAATTCTAAGTACCTCTGATGTGGATGTCTAAGTAGTAGTTGTATAGTCTCACAGGCAAATCAATTCTGTCCTGAATTCTTTTTCAGAAATACATTTTTCTGCTTACATTCCAAATGTTAGTCAGTAGCTGACTGACTAACAATCTGTCACTCCCTTGCTCATCCAGACATCCATCACTCACTACATAAAAGAGTCTCAAGCACTATTCCCCATTTTCCTTTAGCTTAAATGAAAAAAAAATCCTGTTTCACCAGTCTTGTACCTCAAGAGTTAACCTTTTGACATATTGGGACCTAGTTTTTTTAGTCCCGAGATGTGGAGACTGAAAGGCTGAAAATCTAGACTTACATATACTAAGTCTGAGATTGTCATTTCTCAGAATATTCCTTATTTTTTGAAGAATGGTGATCTCAAAGTTGGTGTGTAAAAGTTTGCGGTTGTGGGGAGCTTGCAATATTTGCTCTCCCCCTGCATTTTTGGTCTTTCTTTTCAACATTTTAGGAATAAGTAAAGTTAATCTCAAGATTTTAATAGGGATCCACCTCAGGAGAGTACAGCTAAGGGAATGTATCCCTTATTTCTGGGTGTAACACTTGAAGGAACTTAAGATTTAAGTACTACAAATGTGTGCAAATGTGAAACACCAGTTATATTTTAAGAACTCTGCATTATTACCAATGAAAGCAATTCTATATTGTATATGATTTATGTCTCACATGCTGCAAGATGTACTAAACTACAATGACAGCTCTGTTTACACACTGATTTTTTTTAAAAGGAGTTAACATTTACCTCAGCTTAATACTTTCTGCATGTGTTACTGAAAACAATGGAAACATCACTCAGCCTACTCATTTATTCTCTGAACCAAATTATATTGCCTTTAGCACAGCACTGCAACTGCTGCTATATTCAATACAGAACATTCAGTAAAGGCTGAACTATCTATATTTATTGAACTGAATGTGTCTGTCTTTTACCTTCAATAGAAGGCAGCAGCCAAGGTGTCAGGGGAATAACAGTTTTAATAATGGATGGTGATGTGAATTATTTAAGCAATAACTCATGCCTGGGTGTGGGTAATGCTGGATTTGCCCACAGTCAGTGTGGTTTGGTCATGAGGGCGAAGCCCAAGTGGTCAAGGAAAGACAACCATGGCTAAATCCAGCATTATCCACACCCAGACGTGGGTTATTGCTGATATACAATGACATTATTTAAGAAAAAAAATACTTACCTTTTCTTAAATAATGGCATTGTATAATGCCTCCGTGCTGCCCTTCCGCAGCTGTCTGGTATTCTGCGGCAGTTCTGATGCACTGCACATGCGTATGCTTATGCAGTACATCAGAGTTGTGGGTGGAAGCAATGGAGAAAGCAAGATCTCCGTTGTTTTTTAGAAAGTGTTTCGCTATGTTAAAGGAGTTTAACATAGCGAGGCAGCTTTAAAAAAAGCAATGGAGAAAGGAAGATCTCCTTTGCTTTTTTTAAAGATGTCTTGCTATGTTAAACTCCTTTAACATAGCGAGACACTTTCTAAAAAGCAACGGAGATCTTGCGTTCTCCATTGCTGTAACAAAAAAAAAAAAAGACATACTAATGGAAAAATTCTGGGCGACCCGACCTTTTTCCATTAGTATAAGTCTGATTTACAACATGCATGCTGACCAATCAGCGTGCACGTTTTGGAATATTAATGGGGGGTCATTGTATAATTATTATTTTCTTTCATAATTATTGTGTAAAACCAAACACTTAGTTCTAGGTTATAATCTTGTACTGTAGATAGCATTTCAAAATTGTTAACAGTTATCAAAATTAAAATGTTTTTATCTCAAATTTGGAATATTTATTAATGATATTTGCAGTTCTTAGTCTGCTTACCATAAGCAAGACGATTTTGTTCTAATAGTTTGTTACAAGCTAAGCTTCCGCTTTTAGTATTCTACTTGTCACATTATAGTGAGGCAGCCATCTAAAGTTAAAATGCACAAAATGTAGTGCTACTAACATATTTAAATGCAACAGATATGCTGCAATATATTTTGCTTGGATAATGTTCAAATGTTTTCAGCAATTAATGCATTTATACATTCACTAAATCTTGAACTGTGATACAAATTTGATGACTAATAACAAATATGAACTACATTATATTGTCTAGCTTGTATAACAAGTGTGCCACTGAGTTTCAAGATACAATTTTGAAGTTTGCTGAATATATTTGTTTGAGCTATAAAGCAATAGATCAGATTTCAGAAAGTATAGTTTCCAAGCATATGGTTTAGTAGGCTCATAATGCAATGCTAATGGTGGTAGTGGGCATGTATACATGGGTAGAGCAGCAAATAACCATTTATTACTGAATACATACCAGCAAACTGTGCATCTCTGTCACTGTGAATTTTTACCACATGTGTAGTATATGCTGCACAAGGACATGTATGTGCAGTAGGTGCCAAATGTTCACATGTCGATACATAGGTCCATAGGTTCAAGGTGTATACTAGGCTAACAAGCACCAGGGTCTTTATAAGCCAAGTCTTGCAACCCAAATATTTCTGTTTGGCTGTTATATCTTGGATTTTTATACTGGGAGAAGGGTATGTTAGTTTGGACATATCTATATTTATTTATTCTATAGTTTGTTTACTTGGATAGTCCACTGGACCAAGAAGAGTCCGTTTTTGATGGAGTCCCGGGGAGAAAAGCTCAGTAAGAAATTATACAATTATGAAAAATCCATAACAAATGAGTATTACATTAATAAGATACAGACATTATATAGACATAAGATCTTATACAATTTAGAAAAATCCATAACAAATGCGTAAGACAGTATTAAAATTCATTTTACAGAAAAAATTTAAAAGAAAAATAGAAAAATTAAAAAAAATTGAAAAAAATTGTTAGTACATATTTACAAATACATTTGTTTGTGCAGTGAGAATATAGCAGTAGAGGTGAAGGAGGTTTCGATAGGTAACATATGAGAGTCATATCACAGGTACAGAGGAGGAGAGGAGAAGTTAAGTGTTGAAGTAAGAAGAGAGAGAATAGTATGAAGAAGTAGTGTACATGAGAGGTATGAGAAGAAAGAGGGAGGAAGAGTGGGAAACAGGGTATAATGCTGAAGGGAGTTATGTGGGGTGAGAGCAGGAACATTCCCATAGGGATATGAAATGGGAATGGAGGAGGGTTTTAAAGGTAGAGTGGTTATGGGTGAAGCGAATGAGAGGTGGCAGAGAGTTCCAAAGCCACGCTACAGAAAAGGATAGTAGTTGTTTACCTAGTGGACTAGCAGGTTTGTGTAGTTCAATCAGCTTTTGGTTATTGGATCTCAGAAGTCTATCTGGTAGATGCATTTTGAGGGAGGAGGCAAGAGAGGGACAGAGAGAAGGACGGAAGATACGTTTGTGAGCTTGAGTGAGTTGAGTATAGGTAAGATAATTGGGGAGCACTAACCAATTTAGTTTGTGAAGGGCATTGCAGTAGTGGGTGGAGGATTTGTAGCCTGTAGCAAACTTGGAAATTTTATTGCAGCAGGAATAGAGGTTTGTCTTTAGGGAAGCTTGTAGGTTGGTAAGAAGTGGGGTATGGTATAAGAGGGAAGGAATGAGGTATGTAGTAGAGAGAACAAACTTAGTAGAGGGAGTGAGGTAGCAATTGTGACAGAAAGCATACCAAGTTTCTGGTGGGGTTTCTTGATATTCATTTGTAGGTGGATATCAAACTTAAACAGTTCATCAATGAGGACACCTAAACTTTTTGCATGGGGTACTATCTCAAGAGAGGTATTGTTCTGGCTGGTGATAGAGAAATAGTTCTTGTCTATAATGATGTTTTTAGAGGGAGTAAATAACATAAGTTTAGTTTTTGATGCACTGAGTGCTAGATGGTTATCTAACATCCAGTGCTCAGTGGAAGAAAAGGCCTCTTGGGTTGGGTTTAAGAGTGAGGAGATGGAGGTGTCAGAACAGATTTGTAGAGTCATCTGCATATAGGATTAATTTAGCATTAAGGATGGACTGATTGAAGTAATTAATGAAAATTTTGAACAGTAATATGGAACCCTGGGGTACACCTGTAGGAGTGTTAAGGAAGGAGGAGGTGTTTATTTTCCATTTGACGGTTTGTTGTCTGTCAGAGACGTAACTAGTGAACCAGTTGATAGAAGAGACAGATAGGTTAAGGTTAGAGAGTGTGGATCGAAGCAGGTTATGAGAGATAGTATCAAAGGCCTTGGATAAGTCCAGAAGGAGGGTAGACACTAGATAGCTGGAGTCACAAGGTTTGTTGACAGTTTCAAGGAAGGAGAGGAGAGCAATGGTAGTACTGTGGCCAGGTCTGAACCCATGTTGTCTGGGGGTAAGTAGATGGTTATCTATGAGGTAGGGTAAACGTTGTAGGTGAATGCATTTTTCTAGTATATTAGAGATGGGGATAAGATGGCAATATGATGGAAATTGGGAATATTGTTGTTGTTGCCCCCTTTATGAATGTGAATGATAAAGGCCTTTTTCCATAGTTGGGGTATATAGCATTCTTGGAAGGAATGGTTTATTAAAATGGAGATAGGTAAAGCAATGGCTTTGGCAGTTATTTTTAGAAAGTAGGAAGAAAGGTTATCAGGGATGTTGGAGCAAGGTTTCAAGTTTAAATTTTTTTTTATGATAGATGTGGGGATGGGTTTGATGGAGAAGAGAGAGAGAGATGAGAGCTGGTAGTGTTTCCAGAGGGAGAGATAGGAGAGGCTGGAGGTGGAGCATTGTTGGTGAAAGATGTTGTTAGGTTAGCTATGGTGTCAATAAAGAAGGAATTAAATTGGGTTGCTAAGGCCAGGTTGAAGGCATTTGGATCAGGGCAGGGATTGTATTTCTTGCCAGGATTGAGCAGGGTGGTGATACCATGCCAGAATTTTTTAGGGTTTGTCTTGTGGCTGCTTTGAAGTATAAAGAAATAGGATTTGTGGTTGGACACAATAAGCTTTTTTAACTTTGTTATGAAGTAGTTTAAAATTGTTTAGGGAGGAGGGAGTTTTGTGTTTCTGGTAGTGTTTCTAGGCTTTGTCTCATTGGCGCATGAAGGTTATGATTTCTTTGATTAATCATGGGGCAGTGTTGCTTTTAATTCTTTTGGTTTTAATGGGTGCAAAGGTATTTAATAGGTTTAAGAATGTTGTATTGAAATAGGTAACAGCATTGTCTAGGGAGAGGGTTTTTAGTTGGCTTCAGTTTATGTGTTTTAGAGAGTTGGAGAATGTTTCAGGGCAGAAGTTCTTTAGGGAGTATATAAAGATGTAAGTATGGGATAGTTGTAGGCAAGAGGGGATGCAATGAGTGAAAGAGGGAATGTGCTCACTAAAGGAGTTGGGTAGGGTACCACTATCACAAGTATAATGGGGGTGTAAAACTAGAATCCAGTCAAGGGTACTACCGGAGGAGTAGTCCTTGGTGGGTCTAGTAATGCAGTTGATTAGCTGTGAAAAGTTATATAAGTTAAGGTTTAAGGAGCCTGTTGGAGATTGAATGGAGGTCCAGTTAATATTAACGTCACCAAGGATTATGGTCTCATTGGTAATGTTAGAGGAGAACCAGGAGAGGATATCCTCGAGAATGGGTATGTTGTCTCCAGATGGTATGTAGAGAGTGGCTATGCATATGTGTTTGTGTTTATCTGAAGTAGGACTAGAGTTAGTTTGGCATTGGTGAATTGAGGAATGGGTTTAGTATAGGGAGTGATCAAAAGGGAGGAAGAATACAAGAGATCTATCCCATCACTTTTCTTATGGGTCATGTCTTTCCTAATGATATAGTAGTTGGGAGGGACAATTTTGGAGTCATTGATATGGGATTTTAGCCAGGTTTATGAGATGGACAGAATGTCTGCTTGACTATGGAGAAGCCAGGCATGGAAGTTAGGGATTTTGTTATGTAAGCTTTAAGCATTTATTATAGTGAAATGAAAGTTTTTTTTTTTTTTTTGGTTGGGAGGATGACTAGGGGTGACTTTGAGTTGTGAGGAGGAGAAGGGCCGGGGTTAGTGTGAATGTCATCAGAGAAAAGGATGGTAATGAGTTGACAGATGTGGGGAAAGAGGTTTTTGGACTGCTTAGTGTCTGGTTTGAAAGTCAGGTAGTGTGTTTAAGTAGGTTTGATTAGATTTGGAAAAGAGTAGCTATGAGTGTACATAACTTTATAGGTAAAAAGGAGCCAGTTGCTGATGAAGTAAAGATAGGGGGATATGATGAGTGTGGCTTGCTTGCCATTTATGGGGTATGGGTGGGTTATATAAAAAGAAGGTGAGTGATTAATATTAGTAGGACTTGTGAGAAGGGTTAGGCATGATAGGGAGAAGTAGTGTTAGGCTTGTAAAGGAGGTAGGTTTTATAGTCATAATTGTTAACCAGAGTCTTAAGCTGTGGGTGGGTATAAAGTGGGGTGGAAAGTAGATTGGGATGGTTCAAATGTGGTAAAAGCTAAGGAGAGGTGGGATGTTTGGAATTGTAGTAAGGGGAGGGGGGTGGGGAGATCTGATTGGATTGTATGGATGTGGGAGTGGTCTATTGGGTATAACTGTAGAGGTAGTCGGGTGGGCAAGAAATGGGGGCAGGGTAGGTGAGTGGGGTGAGCCAGCAGGGCAAACAGAGTGGGTACAGCCGAGGTGGAGGATAAGACTTGCCAGAAACATTCTATGAAGTGGATGGAAGGCATGGAGCTAGAGAGCAAGCTTGGAGGTAAGGGGACACAGGGATAAGACTCGGGACCAAATGTAGAAAGGAGAGCTAAACAGGGGATTTACTGGGGAGAAGAATTAGCATAGGGGAGGGCTAATGTAGGTGTAGAGTTGAAAGAGGGAGAAGATGGACGGTGCCACTTAGTAGTCAAGGTGAGAAAGCCTATCAGAAATGGTGAAGGGAGTGAAAAGGGGATTGGGAGAAGAGAGGGGACTGAAGACCACAGTAGGCTGCTAGCAAATGCATGGTGGGACACTTTATTAGCACTTTATAGATATTGGCAATAATAGTTGTAAAACACTGCAGTAGATTTACATACATGCTGTGATTCCTGAAAGAAGGCTGTAAGGCCACAGAGCACTTCAATAGTCCCGTTTAGTTGTTCCTTGTAAGGTCGGGAAGCAGGATGGTATGTAATTTAGTGGGAGACAGCTGGGAGTTGGAGACGCAGCTAGTAAGCTGAAATGGAGAAGGGAGGAAATGATTAAAGTATTATCCTTAGGTGAAAGAAGAGAAAAGCTGTTAGGTAGTTCAGACAGATTTTGGAGAAGAGTGGCAAGAGTGTGTGGCTAGAGAGCTATGGCTATGGTGGGAGAAGGTGTGAGAGAGCAGAGGTAGCAGATCAGTCAGATACAATACAAATACAACAGCAGTTGAGGGGATTTAGTAAAGAGAAAGAAAAGCAAGGGAGGAGTTACAGTTCGGTGCATGCAGTACACAGTAAAAAATAAAATGCGACAGAAGTTAACAGTGTAAGTATAACTCAGAAATAATTTCAGTTCAATAAAACAGCAGTTAAATTATGCTACATATGCATGAACAGCTCACTATGCTTCTGACTACAGCATTTAAGCACTACATTTAACTGTATGCAAAGTAAAAATGCACATTGGTGATATGTAGTTCAATGGGAGACACCTGCGAGGTGGAGACATGGCTAGTAAGCGACAAGCAAAGCCAGCAGGACATGGCAGGACAGGACAGGGATGGCTCAGGGATTTTTAAAAAAATAGATTATGGAGTGGATTTCTAATTTCCAATCCACTCATCTAGGTTACATTTGAATAACATTAGGGAGGAACTCATTTTCACATGGATGGGGAGCGTGTTTAGATTAGGATTCCACCCATGTTTTTTTGGCTTACTTCAAGTAGCTACAGTATCCTCAATGCAACCATTTACATGTTTACACAGAATCTTTGTGAACAATGATTCCACATAGGTTGCTGTGAACTCTGAGTTAGGAGGGGCACTACATTTTGGAATAATTCTTAACTATTTCAGGATTTACTGAGGTTACTGAGCTGATTTTAATTTCAAAGAAGACAGCTTTGTGATCAGACCCATACCAGTGAGGACATGGCATGGGGGAGGTGGTCTGCAGCATTCTCCCATATTTGGGAGCACCACACCCAGTATATTAGAATCTGTAGTGGATGAGTGCACTATCTTGTCAACAGTGTTTGTGTTTACAAAGGCCAGGAATCTCTGAGCCTAAAATGTGAGGTCATGTAGGTTTCCCAGTATATAGAGGGGTAAAGTCCCCCATGAGCAGGGTATTTGATTGTATGGTGAGTGCCTTCAGTAGGTCGAAGTATGAGCTCTAAGTTTCATGGGACATAGAGGATGAGCTATAGCTTGTTAGATATGGGATGGGATTTTTGTCTGTGTTGATTTGCACATGGCAAAACTCCAGTGCATCATCCTGTTTAACTATCTTAGAGTTATGCTTGGTGTCTTTGTAGATTGAGAGTCCTCCACCTTTAGTCCCTGCTTTTTAGTTTCTCCAAGTCTTTTGGGTTTCTAATGCCATGACAGGAATACAGCCCCTTCCTAAGTCAAAGTACAATTAAAGAAGCTCATGAAATTAGTATTGTTTCAATCTTTGATGTTAGTCAGATGTGTTCTTCGCAGCACCCGCAGTAATGACTCCTACTGCAATTCATATGGAGTTATATGTATCATTTACATATCTAAGTTGTTGTTTGTCTTTCAGCTTTTTCCCAGTAAGGGGCCGCCACAGCGGAACTCCGGTCCACTAATGATTGGCAGTAGATTTTTATGAAACGCCAAGGTGCCAGCTCGATGCCCAACCTTCAACGAAGGCATGCCCATTTACGCACTCATGTCTTTCGAATGCTACCCAGCCGCCGGGAGGACCTGCAGACTCCACACAGACCTGTCATCTATACTTCTACGGGAACTGTCTGGATCTCCTTCTTCCACATTGCTCTTGTTTCTGCCTGCAGATCTTGGTATTTTATCACTTTGTGTCTCTCTGTATGTAAGACACTGTAATCACAGGGTGTAGCAATTTCAATGATCAATGCTACTTTTTTCTTCTTTTATAGACTACTATATCTGGTTTTCTTGCATCTATTTTTGGACTGTTGGTAATGGATGATCCCATGTGATATAAACATCATTTTCTATGATCCTCTGTGGCTCATGTTTCCAGTGTTTTTCAACTACCTCAATATTATAATGTTTGGACAATCCCCATTGCAACCGTCTTGCCACATTATTATACCTTTCAGTGTACAGTCCTTCTGCCATTAGTATATTACAGCAACAAGATGTGCAATGTTTCCAATTCTGTTTTACAAAAAAATACTTTTGTCTGTTTCTTCCACATGTCCAATAGGCTTTGTAAACCAATGTGTATGTAGTCTACTATCTTGGGCCACCAATATTAACCTTTCATCTTTTGGCTTAAATTCACCTCTCCTAAACCATTCCTGCATTTAGTCCTGATCAACATGAGGCTGTTCCAAGAGTTTTCTATACTTACAATTTCATTTATGCATTTTCCACATTTCTTGCCTCCTTATCTGATCCTTCAACTTATATTCCTTCTTTTGTTTTTTTGGCACATTCAGTTGCTGCCTGATTTCTGTCTACTTCTGGTTTGATTTCCAGCAGCTTTTCTTAAATTTGTTTCAATCTCTCTGGCCATTACTTCAGCTCATTTCATATCCTGTACATTTGAGCTTCTTAGCCTTTCTTTTACTTCTTCTATCCATTTAGCATATTTGTTCTGTTCCACTAGATCTTCATAGATATTTCTTCAAAATATATCTATTTTTTCTTTTTTGTTGGTGCTTTAATTACTTTTGTATTGTTTCCCAGTTCTCTATAAAACTTTTTTGGATCATCAATAAATTACTTATTTTGTACTTTTCCTTTACGTTTATTTGCATATATTCTAAGTGTTTCTGCCTGTGCAGATATTTTTAGTTTATTATTTGTGATAGTGCATGACAAAATCCTGATCTGTTCTGATACTGTGCATTGCTTTTATCATGTCTATCTTTCTGAGCATTTTTGTTGATTTGTTCCCTCTTCTATACTCCTCTAACAGTGATACTTCTTGTCTTAAATGCTTTATGGTTTTCTCTATTTGATACATCCATGATGACATTTGATTTCTCCCCTTCCTTTCCCTTTCTACCCTGTGCTTTTGTGCTAAAACTTTATCTGTTATTAATTTAGCTGCACAATAGTATATTCTATTTACTTCTGTTATATCACATGAATCTCTATGGACAGTCCTAATTATGTTCCTTTGCTTTATCTAACTTCTAACTTTTTGAGTTTTGTTGACTTTCTGTAGTCTATTTTGTTCATTAGCTTAATATCTCTGGTCATGTCTATTAAATCGAGCAACTCTTCTCCTAGATCATTTTCTTCTAAACTAAGGGAACATTCTTTTTCCATTTCCTGTGGGCATTCTATAGAAAGTTCCAAAGCAGCTTCCTGTGCCACATTCTCTTCAGTTTCATCCTGAGTCATCCATTGCTCTTTTATATGGGAACTCACTGGCCTATCACTCCACAACATTGACTGTATCAGAGTTGCCACATATTCCTGTCCCTCCCCTTGCTTGCCACAGGTTCCTGTTCCTCTCCTTGCTGTGCAACTCCAACTGAATATTTGTAATGGTTTCCTATGGAAAGCTGTAAATTATCTTCATATGGCAAATGATCAGATGTTTCTTGCTCCACTGGTTTTTCCTTAATTTGGGGATCCATTGTTCTATGCTGCTGTGGTGTTTTCTGAGATAGATTCTCTACACTAAATCCTTCACTTCACAGGTACTCCATAACCTCAGTTTGTATTTCTTTAACTTCTCCATTACCAGTCCTCTTTTCTACTTTTCCTTTTTGTTTTCTTGTTTTCTGTATTGTAAAATTTTCCATGTCTGGATGCCTTTGCCCATATTTCTCTTCAAATGTCTTTGATGATGCTCTTTTTGTATTGACTAGTTTTGCTTTCTCCTTTGCATAAATATTACAGCATATTAAATCTATTTTTCTTTCCCCATGTGTATAATATTTCTTCTTCAGATGTTAACTGATCCTCCTGTTTGTCTTTACTCTGGGGACTTGTTCCATCATGCTGTGATGTAACCTGTGTTACATTTTCTACAGTAAATCCTTCACTTCTCAAGGATTCCATAAATTCAACTTCTATTTTTTTTAACTTCTACTTTACTAATCCTCTGTCCTATATTCCCTGTTTGTGATCATATTTTTTATTATGAAATGTTCTATATCTGGATATCTTTGCCCGTATTTCTCTTTGAATATCTTTGGGTCTTCCTTTTTTGTGTGGATTAATTTAGCTTTCTCTAGTCTCTAGATTTTGTTCTTTATATTTTTGCACTTCCTCAGATGCTTCTTTTTCCAAATGGATCATTTTTCTTGGTTTATATAATGTTTTTCATAAATCTGTCGTAGTAATGAAAACACATTTTTATTTAAAGCTTCTGACAGTTTTTCTTGTGAAATTGTTTTTCTTTCCTCTAATTTCTGTCTTAATTTTTGTATATCTTCTGTCTGGAAACTCTGGGCTTCTTGGATAATAGTAACAATACATAATTTCTTTATTATCCTCAATAGTCTACTCTATATGTACTCTCTATAGAGTTTTTCTGGGTCTTTTTTGTCCTATCAGTTTTTGTGATTTTTGTGGACTGCTACTTCCTTCTACTACAGGAGGCATCCTCCCCTGGGTCTGGCCTATCCTCTTTGTAGGAATGTTTCTATGTCTTGAGGATTCTCCACTGTCATTTTTTTCCAATCCTGGCACCAGTGTGCCTACAAGGATTGGGCACACAGCTTTTTTATTTTTTAACCTACTTATGTCCATGATATATGCTATATAAAATGCAGTCTATATATCAGTGTCATCTTAGTGAGATTTTGTGAAAAACAAGGTCCACCTCATGAAAGTACTCACCAAGACTTGAGTATTAATTCAATTCCAGCAATACTACTCTGCTTTATTTGCAGACTTATCATCTCTCCATTCAAACTCCAGTCCCTGTCTGTGTAGATGATCTAAGTGTATGGAAGGCACTGAAACTTTGTACTGCTGGAGTACTTTCTCTCACTTTAAACCATGCTTGGGAAAAAGCACAAATGTCATTGTGTTACATAGTCATACCTAGGCATTGCTTACATGTAATCAGGTAGGCTACATTCAGTTCCATGCCCATATACAGAACAACATTGATCTACAATATTCATCTGCCAGAACAACACTGAGCTACAATATTCATCTGCTTGCATATATTGTAGCCATCTTTCATGAGTGCACTGACTGTTGTGTTTGCTTTGATGCATGTGAATGCATATCAATAATCAAAACATATAAGAAGTTACCATAAAATTATGCATTGATGGTATCTTTATACTTGCAATTCTCTCTGTTCTCTTTCCTAGAGTATCAGGTGACTGCTATGAAGGCATGCATGGCATGGGAGTATAAAGAACTGTGAGTAGGTGGACCTGCTGGCAATATGCTCTGCTGAAACAGACACTTGTACCCCAAGACCAGTGTAAATAATGTGTTGTGTGCTCTGACAATGGAGGACGTGAGTAGCTGAGTGATACAGCAGTGTAACTGATAAAAGACATAATGAAGGTAGTGTGCATGTAATCATAAGGTGCTTGTTCACTACAAGCAGGTCATTCTGACAATTGGTCAGCCATAGTCTATGACAAGAAGCAGCTGCAATGGTTGAATATAGTTCATAATGACTTGTAGGCTTGCAGAAGTTCTTGGTAACTAGCATGGCCAGCAGCTATGCCAGCATATTGGACATGATCTGGCAGTAACACTGAATGTATTTTGTCTGGTTATGGTGATATGGATTCCTGTGTGTGTTGTGCAGACTCTGTTTACACAGATAACTTACTGCACTTAATCATCCCTAGAAACATTTGAGCACCTTTGTAGCCTTCAGGCTGCAACATAGCAGTGCAACTGTCGATTATCTGAGCAACCTATAAGACAGAAAAGGAAACACAGATATTAGTGGTCTGCATAACTATCACAGTTAGTACCATGGTTAATATGAGACACACTGGTCACTGTACAACTGCTTGGCTGCCAGCAATAGCTACACTGATAAAACATGGCACACACCCTGAAAATTAAGCAGATATGTGCCATTTATGACCTCAGTGGCTCAGCAATATCATGCGACATGCAATATCCTCAGTATGTACATGAAACAGTGCATATGCTATGCACAGCTTTTTGTAAGCATCAACACACATATATGTGCTGTTATTGTGACAAAAAGCAGTAACACCAAGTAGCAGCTATGGTATACTTGGTCTGCATGTATACTGGCAGAATGAACCATTTTGACTAATAACATTTAGCTGTTAGCAGCTTTATTTATTTACTTATTAACATTAGATAACCAGAAAATCTGAATGTCCCAATGCCATTTTCAGTGGAGATCTACATGGAAAATCTCTACAAAATACAAGAAATATTAATGAATATCATTACTCCATTATAATGGTTAGAATTTACAATATCAGATAAATAAAAAGACCTCCCTCCAAAAAAACTTGACAAATAGTACAAAAACAGTATACTACACTGAACAAAATTCAGGAGTTCATTTATGAATACACTATAGGATGATGTTAGATTAAAATGAAATTCATGGCTCTAAAAATATGTCATCTCAATAAGTAAATCTATACATATATGTAGAGGAGATTAATTACATATAAGTAATGAAGGGTACAGGTGAAAGATGGAGAAGAAGGAAGATGTAAAAATAGAGGGGCATATATCGGACAAAATGTAAAATGAATAGAATAGATACAAAAGGCCAGAAATAAGACTTAGAGTGACAAAGTACAAATGAAGTGTGTAAATACTCCTTAGACACTTAAAAACATCTATTTTTTTACTAAATATAGTCCCCTACTTAATTATTTAGCATGACGCCTGTCATGAGCCATGGTTCCATATTTGTCAGCAATGAAAAAGCTCTCACAAGAAGGACTGGTAAATAATACAATGAGAATAATTCATTAATGAATGCTTAGACTTCATTTGATGTAAATATGAGCATGTGAAGAGTCTTAAGTTAAAAGACCACAGCAATCCATTCCTTTGTTTAATATTTTGCTCGCTACTTTTGCAATGCCTTATGCATGCTTACTGATTTTCCACAGAGCATTCAGGTGAATCAGTGACAACCTTATGCATGAGAGTAGTCCCTCACAGGAGCTAGAATCAGTATCCTTCCATGTGTGCCCATGTTTTTTTTTTCTTTTCTCTTTTTGTGCTTCATAATTCTGGATATTTTGCAGAGCTACTTGCAAAAAGTTTCTTAACAAATATTGGTTCATACCAATACAAGGCAATTAGACAATTGACAATTAGCTCAGGCGGATGTAAAAGATGCTATGGCACCTATCAAAAAGAGCAGGTCTCCTTTATTTATACACAAAAATAACTCATATTTACAAAATATTTATATTTACAAGTGTGTGTATATATATATATATATATATATATATATATATATATATATATATATATATATATATATATACACGCACGCGCACACACACACATATCTCTCTCTCTCTTTATATATATATATATATATATATATATATATATATATATATATATATATACACATACATATATATATATATATATATATATATATATATATATATATATACACACACACACACACACACACACACACACACACACACACACACACACACACACACACATTGGTTTATGCAATCATACTAAATTTGCATCCCTGTTAGACTCCCACTCCTTTTTTCATAACTACCATCTGATTTTACTTAATATTGTTTCTAAAATCTATTTACCATTAAACATAATTTAATTTCTTCTTTCTTTCCATATACATAACTCATATAACACAAAATAACTTTTTATCTATTAACATATTCTTTACTTCTATTCTTATAATATCCATATTTAATCATATCCATGTTTATTTTATCCACTTCTTTTATGTCTTCAAAAAATCTTCTTTACATAGTTTTCCCCATAAGGAATTTACTCTTTTATATTTAAATTTAAAAAACACATATTTTCCGTAGTTTTTTCTTCATGATAATGTAAGCATACTCTATCACTTTTCTTCTTATATGGTATATTTCCTTTTACTGGCAATTGATCTATTACCAATCTCCACAAAAAGTCTTGACATTCTATTTTTTGATTCCACCATTTGCTTTTTATTTTTATATCTTTAATTTTTTTATCTGTTAGACTTCCCATGGTTTTACATATTAATGTTTTATCATTACATTCGCATACCATACTTTTCTATCTTTTTCTATATCATCAATTTTTATTTTTCACAAAAATATTTTTCCTTGGTAATATTTTATTTCTTAATTTATACACATTTTTTTCTCTTTACTACTTTTTACCATACTCCAAAATGTATCATACTTACAGTATATTTATATAATTTTACTACTAAACTTACATATTTTTCATTTATCCACTTTAACACTTTGTACAAATTTAATGAAGCAGCATGTACCACAGAGTTAATTAACCTTAAACCTCCTTCTTTATTTACGTACAAAATTCCTCTTTTTACGTTTTTGTGTTTAATCTAGAGCCCTATATAGAAAAAATATCTGCAATAATTCCTTTTCAAATACTGTTGGCAACATAAAAACACTTGCTAAGTATGCTATTTTCCCATCAGTACTGAATTTATCAAATAAGCTTTTTTTCTGAATGATAATTTATATGTTCTATACAAAAGACAAATTTATTTTATTTCTTCTATTGTTTTTTCCCCATTGAATTCTACTAACATCTTTATTCCCATATTTTTTAACTAACACAGAAATTTAATTCATTGTAAAATATATACCCTTGAGCTTTACTGCATCACCTAAACCTTTACCTGTGTCTTTATTTAAAGCCATCCCTATCATCTCTAGACACTCATTTGTGAAAATTATTACTTTTTTATGCATTTTTGTTTTTTGCAATTATTATAATGCCATCTGCATATGTTAACAGAACTGGAATTTTTAACACTTCAGGTATTATACACTGTGTCTCCTTCATTTGTAATTTATTTCACATACTATCACATTTATAAGCCAATGCAAAGAGTATACAACTCACTGGACATCCCTGTCTTAAACCACTCTTTATATGTACCTCTTGGCTTAACCAGCCATATACAAGTATTTTTACTTTAGTATTACTATACGCTGACATACATGATTTCTTAACTTTCACAATTATACTATATTATTTCAATGTTACCCATAAGATTTCATGCCCAGTTGTGTTAAATGCCTTGTTAAGGTCTACTATCATGATTTTCACTTCTTCTTCTTTTCTTTTCATATCATCCGCAATTTCCCAAATTATCATTAATAATTATTTACAGCCCTTCCTCTTAATACTATATATACTTCCATAATATGTTCCATTTTAGTTTCAAATCTCTTTTGTATTATTTTCACAAATATGTTATAGTCATTAATATTCACTATTCGTATCCATTTTTTTAAATTTTCTGCTGTCTTCCTTCTTCCACATGAATTTAAGCATTCCACTATATAATTCTTTATATTTAAAACATTCTCTTAATCATTCATTCAAAATCTAAAATATTTTTTGACAGTTCCTTACATTTTTATACATTTCATACCCCATTTCAACTGGTCCTTCAGCTGAATTTATTTTTACTTGTCCTAATACTTTATCTAGCTCATTTAAAGAAATCTTTTTTTCCAACTTTTTATTCTCTTTTTCTGCTAAATTTTTTTACATTCCATAGTTTTTCACTACTTTCTTTTTTCTTTAAATATCTCCTGTACTTATTGTACTGCACTATTCATAATCTTTTTCTGAATTCTTTCTATTTCTCTTTTTACATTTTTTATTTCTCTCATTACACTGTCATCTTCCTTCATTAATTGCTTAGGTAACTTGATACCTCTTCTCTTTTTCCTTGCAAAAATATATTTGCTTATATAACAATTCTTATATATTTTTTTTATTTCTTTCATATAATTCTTTTTCTTTGTCAAAATACAGTAAACTATCAGTTAACCAGCACCAATGGGGTTTGGTAGATGCCAGATAACTGTAGTTTCCAGTTGCTTGAGAATTACTATTAAAAATAGGCCTGACTAATACTGTACCCTACACAATTTATTTGGTTTGACTTATTCTTAGGTTGGGGAGACAGGGAATTTATTCCTATATTCCTTTTTAAAACTCTAAAACTGTAAAAACGTAATGTATGTTTCTGTGGTGGGGGGGCAGAAAGTGCAACACATAAAAATTGTACTGCATTTCTTCAATTTATTTCTGGTTGCTTGAGATCCAGTTAACAAAGAGTTTACTATACTTTCTGTCATTATATTATAAATCTTCCAGTGCCCCCATGCCCTGCCCACCAATCTATCTAGGCAGTCACCTTTGGACCACTAACTGGGAGAGATCTACCTGCCGTGTTGGGTGCTGTCACAACATTTACTTATGAATTAAAAAAAAAATAATAATCATATGTCTTCTTTAAGGGCATTCTTCTTTAAGATTAGCCCTCTGCATCTGTGTGTGCAATGCAGATTTACATTTCTGTTGCATTGATGCACATACCTGCTATTCCTTCTTTGTTCCCAACCCTCCATGTGTCAGTGTCCACACCTGTGCTTCTTTGTTTCCTGCAGAATAAAGCTGTCAAAGCAGATGAAACAAATAGTGTTTGTGTGTGTGTGTGTGTGTGTGTGTGTGTGTGTGTGTGTGTGTGTGTGTGTGTGTGTGTGTGTGTGAAAGATGGTAGATTAGTTAATTTGCTTCAGGCTCAAACCCTGTACCTTGTTTATAGGAGCAAGAGCCTGAATCCTCTACATCAGGTACCAGACAACTTAGTGACTATTCAAGTAATTGTGAGTGTCAGGGCATTTTTAAGGAATTGTGATTTTCAGTAAATTTTCAAGGAACTGTGCGCTTCAAGGGAAGATCATTTTATTGCTGCTCATGCTAAGTCTGTTTTCAATATGCAGCTGTTTTGTTTAGCAAATGGTAATCACTACTTGTGCTAGAGAAGTGGCACAGTGGATATCATTGTCACCTCACAGCAAGATGTTCCCCAGTTTGATTCTTGGCTGGGCTGCCTTTTGTGTAGAGTCTGCATGTTCTCCATGTGATTGCATGCGTTTCCTCCATGTACTCCAGTTTCCTTTCACATTCCAAAGACATACATTAGGTGGAATGAACACTCTAAGTTTCCTATAGAGTGTGTGTGTGTGTGTGTGTGTGTGTGTGTGTGTGTGTGGTATGGAAGAAAAGCTTTGGCAGGGCTAGCCACCTGGCAGTGTGAACCTTGAGTCTACATAATTGTCACTGTTGAAGTGACATCCTGACTCCATGTGCAAAAATGGGAAAAGGGGTTGTGGTTGGATGGAATTTTGTACTTTAAGGGGGGGTGGGTTGCTACAGTCCTCAGTGTGTCATCCTTTGGATCAGATGACTAGTAACTATGAACCAGTTGTCAGTTTGCTATCCATTCCATATTCCAATATTACCAGTTTGCCATTTTTTTAATGTAGTATGGGAAATTTATTCTTCAAGGGCAGCAGGGAGTGAATTTGTAGATGAAATATTGAAATATAAAGTTGTTTGCCAGTGGCACCTCTTCATGGGGGGGAGGCTGTTGTGTATGTCGGGCTGCTGTCATGGTGGGGGGCTGCTGTGTATATGTGTGTGTTGGGGGGTGATACATTATCTTGCCTATGGCCCCATTTGATTATGATCTAGCTCTGCTGCCCACATTTCCACTTGTCAATATTAATACCATCTCAGGTCTCCCCTAAAAATAGGCAACTGGCCTAGTGGAACTAACCTAGAGAACAAAGCATTAATAAATAAGTAAATAAATACATTATAAACCTAACCAAGTAACCATATTCAAAAGTTTCTTCCAGCCTCAAGCAGAGCATTGTAAGATATACCATGGTTGAATATGAGGTTGCACATTGAGTTACCTTCGTTTTCATTAAATATAGCAAAGGTGCTCTTTATTCTACTTTACCTGCAATGTAAGTTAGCTCCATAGGTATGGGATGCATTGGAAAGTGAATCTATCACACCATCATGTCTTATTTATTGCTGATAAAGACTTAGTTCACTTAACTGAGAATTTGAGGTACAAAATTGTTCCCTGAAGGAATAGGAGGTCAAGGTTGTTCAGATTGTTCATGGCTTGAAAGGCTAGAGACAGATGTCCACAGAGAAGTCTGTAAGAGAGTAAGTACATGGAGAAGGCTGACAGTTGGTCTAAGTAAATGAGAGTCTTGAGGCCATAGCTCTTTTCATTTAGGAATCTAAGGTCTCCCAAGATGAATGATATGTTTAGACGAATGCATGCCAAAAGAGGCTTTATATTCAGTAACAGATCTAATAAGGTATGACTAAAGTGGAATTATGACATATTTGGATCTATAGGAGATGCCTTTGACTATTAGATGAGTCAGATGAACTTCAGAGGTACTGTAACCACCTCTTGCATGATGCCCTTTAAGCCTCCAATGAAGCTGTATATTACTCGAATGGTCCCGGTCATTGTACCAGCCTTGATCCCTCCAGCACAAAGAATACAGGGAATTAGATGATGATGAAATAGATCTAGTGACTGGTCATTCTTCACAATGTGGTTCCTCTATTGCTGTCAACTTAAATAAAGCTTCAAGGATTTACAATGGCAGCATGGTATCAAATCACTGTTTCCATTGTGCATACACTGTGGTACTTTATAACCTGTGGTCACTTATGTTTAATAGTGCATCACAGTATTGTTATAATGGACAACACCTCTTACTTGGATACATGCAGTGCAGCTCATATTTTGGTTGCGACCACTTCCTGCCACATATTAATGGATATATTTATATGTGCAACAGTGTTAGCGTTCATGTATATGCAACTGTCACTTGGGCCTTGGTTACAAAATATAGACTAATACAGACAGTCATTATCTTTACTACTGCAGGCTCACTAACTATCCAACCTTCTTTCTCTAAATGTATGGTGTGCTACATGTTATCAGAGCTGCCAGTAATGTTTGGCCTCTTGCTTTTAATTTTTGGTATGCCTGCCTACCTACAGCATATGGATTTTGCATACGTGTATACTCTGTTATGCAGTGAACACATATCCATGTGCAGAACATGTGTGACCTACACATGTACTTTCCTTTTTTGAATATATGTGAATGGTGATTACTCTGCAATGTTGTTGTCATAACAGTGCACATTGCATTTTGCAGTTCTCGGTACATATGGTCATGACTGTCCTACTTTGCCCACATAATTAAGGGATACTATCCCATCTCCACCATCTTCAATATACCACACCCACTCACCAGTTATTGCTAAAGTATACCATGGGATAACATAATTGTTTGTATAAATACAAATGTACCATATTTATGAGTACAAGGCTTATCTACAGATATACATGTGCATCAGTACACTTACAACTCCTTTTTCATGTATTTATACAGAAAGCAAAAAAATGTTTGCACTTCCACGTATTTTGAGTTAGTATTGCATTACCTTAGGTAGTAGTTAAATTAACTTTCAAACAGTTAGTGTAGGACAGAAAATAGTTCCTTAGTGAAATAATTGTAAAAGATTTCTTCCGCAATATTAATAGTACATACATGATGGCTGAACTCAGTCAGGTACCACACCCCAGTCAGAGTAGTGGTTGGGAGAGTGGGGGAGTGGCTGCAGTACCAAGTGAATGTCCAACACATATTTTAGTGAGAAATGACCAATTATATTACTTCTGTATACATTATTAAAATATCCCCTTGTATGCTTAGAATTCTTAAGGAAGAAAGGTGTTAAAACACACACTTTTGTACTGCTAAGGAAATGAAAACATCTATGAATTGCTACATTTTTCTGTGAGCATGCACCTTGTGGCTGAACATACTTCACAGACTGTTAAATGTAATGTATAATACTTTTTTTCAGTAAAAAGAAAACTGGCAAAGTATGAGAATTCAGATATTAATAAATATTTCAACAAACACATATTGAAGAAGTACTGCAGTGAATGGTATACCTCACAAATAAATACTAGTCATATAAGTAATATTAATATAGTATATATAGGGAACTAATTTATAAAGTATGGTAAGTGAAGTAGTAGAGTGCATACACTACATGAGTGCAACCAAATGTAAATGATCTTTCAATTTAAAACATGCAGTAGTCTATGCTAAACTGATTTTATAAGAAGAATGATTTATAAGTGGTCTTTTCAGTACAATACACAGAATGAATGCATATCAGGCACATATATGATCATTATGCTTGTGTAGCAGACTGCCACGTTAACCTCACAAAAACATGATGACAATATATTCTTCTGCCAAGCACGCATAAGCACTTCCCATAAAATTTTATCCAAACTTTGCATAAGCACTCTACATATATTGTCTGTTTTACTTCAATAAAAATTTATGAAAATGAAAGTGTTTTAAAGAAAGAAATTGAATGATATGTTTGTGAATTCATTGTCTGTATTTTCTATTTTGTCTACTCTCTTTTTCTTATTTTAATTATGCATTCCTTTCTGTTTTATTATTTTGTTTCTCTCCCATTTATATTCATTTTTTTTCAGATCCAAAATCCTCTGGAGCACCCCAGGCATGTAATTCCCAGGTTAGGGAGTACTCACCCTCTGCCTGTGAACACCCTCACAGGGTAGGGTGGTGGCATCAGTCCTGCAGGCACACCAGCACATGGCAGCCTGATATGCCTAATTGAACAGGGGCTTCAAGACTTGGTTGAGGACATGCTGGAAAAAGTAGTGTGCAGCTGGTTTCAGCCAGTCAAGGCCTCTTTTCAGCATGTTGAAGATATGCTGTCCCCATTGGAACTGACCACTTCACACCAAAGGCCCTTTCTTTCTACCACTGTGGTCCTCCACTGCACCACCATCTGGCAGTAGAAATGGTTCAGGATCTGTGGACTGAGATATGCTGCTGGCACCTCCTCATCCAGTCTATACTTTCTTACTTACTTCCTACCCAAGGTATCCTCTTTATAAAAAAACTATTTGAACAAATGAGGGAGTCTATCCCCTGCCATAAACATAGTGGCCGTCCTCTCTTTCCTGCTCCAACACAACCCTTTACAACCCTTTTGATGTTTTACTTTGCGATTCTCTCTTTGAAGCATCTCCCCTTTTTTCGTCATTCCTATCTTCCTCTTTCTATTCATTAAAGTATCCAGCAGATGCTCACATAAGGATACCCCCATATAAAACCTTGTATATGCCTTTCTTTTTTAAAATGTTAATAATAAAGGCTGCATAGTCTGCCACTTGTCTTAGGTCTTTCAAGCATGACTGTGCACAGCTGTATCTGTCTGCAATATCCAAATACATAGAAAGTAATATGAGGCCTAAGGTTTTCATGCAGTACTTCATAAGTACTTAATGCTTAATCTTAGGTTCTTTACACTTTTGCCATAAGTAGGTTTGTTTTTCTAAATGCCTTTGCTTGTCTTTATTCAGCACTAATAACCTGCACTTAGCTCAACTGCATGCATGCATACTGGCACTCCTTGTAGAAGCAGCTGCACAATCCTGGACTATGATACCACCCTAAGTGCTTTTGTGTGTTTTAAATGTTATTTTAAAGAAGTAAAAGTGCTTAACATTTACAGTAAAGATCTAAAGATCCAGTGTTCTTGGTGAGCACTCCTATCATTTTCAGTGTTGTAAAAATAGATTTTTTATATTATTTAAATGATGCTTTGTTCTACTAATGAATAATGTGATCCACAAAGGAAATATAATTTTCTTGCTTGAAATATTCATCTCCCACCACATTACTATCCAGCATTACCTTAAATCCCACTAACATTATAAATAAAGCACAGACAGAGAACATTTTATGTTGCTCCTGTTTACCACATATAAGTATTTTAATGGTGTTGTGAAATAGGTAGGTAAGTACTAGGCTATCTGCCCAAGGCCATTTTTATAAGCCTAGCCAGAATGTTTTGGCTTTCGCCACCCTCTTAGATTAGTTCCATGTGCCTCTGTCCAGCAGAGCCATTAGTTCCCTGTGCCACTGTCCAGCAGAGCCGCTGCAGTGATAAATAACAAAAGAATAATGCCAAACATAATCACATTTCAGATCCATGCTGTTCTTAAAGTCATAAACTCTTCAGTCATTTTAATATACAAGTTCTGGAACCATAATTTTATTCACAAATCATATCTGATCTGAACGCTATGCTATAAACAGCTTTGCAAGTGAAGTGCTGTTTGCTTTACAGTAGCAGTGACACTTGTATTTTGCAACATTCACAAATGGTAAAGATAAAGGGCAAAGATATTTAAATACCATTTCTTTTTGCAGCACTTATGCTGTGTTCATGTTAAGTGGGTTGGTTCTCACAATTTCTTCACTGAAGCTGTATTTAAGTTTAATAAACGTGAGTTTGTATTTCCTGCATGCTGAGCAGCTACCAGATACTTCCTGATTCTGAGTAATGTGGTCTTGCAATAAGGGGGTAAACAGTACGTTGTAGATAGGTATGTTTTATGTACTCTGCAGGAGATTTCAACACACAGAGTGACACAGACTGCAACACAACCAGTCCATCAATCAGGCCATTAGAAAATTAATCAATCAATAACTAAATGCATTTATATTTAAAATAAACATGACAAAGGAGAAATAGAACATGATAAGATTCATAGTAAAGTGTACAGTAGCATAGCTAGGGTGGGGGCAAAAGGGGCAACTGCCCTGGGTAGAAAGTATTGTGGGGTGTGCTTAGCTGATCCAAATTACTTGAACGCATTACCGGCTTTCAAAAGTGGGTACTCCATTTGGGATCAAACCTGAGTGCTATAGCAGTGTGTGGTATAAACTGTAGCAAGTAGTTTTACTTTTGTTTTGTTTTTTTTTTACTAAAACTTGAGTGCTGTAGTGCTCCATGCAGGTGGAGTACAAACTGTAGTAGCTATTTGCTACAGTTTAATAAAAGATTATTTTAACTAAAACATGAGCATCATAGTAGTGCTCTGTGCAGGTAGGGTATAAACTGTAGCAACTGTTTTCTCCAATTTAAAAGAAGATTTTTTTTAACTAAAACATGAATACCTGGGGCAGGAGGGAGGGAGTTGTGTTGTACATCTGTGGTAGGTGTGCCAGTAGAAGGAATAGACTTTTGTTTTGCTTTTCAATGGAAGAGCTGGGGGCATGGACCTAATTGACTATAATAATTAGTGATCAGTTGATTACACTGGAGTGAGTGCTTTTTTTTTTTTTTTTTTGCTTTTCACTTGAAGAGCTGAGGGGGTAGGGTGCTGGCTCATGGTACTCACTCATCTGTGCTTCTGAAAGTGCATAGCGCTTGTCATACATTGTAATAACACAGATAAAATGTTGTAATAAATAGTTGCCTTCTTTGGGATTATCACAATTGGCATAAAACCAGAGGTTTGCGAATCATTACAAAGATAACTTGTAGTAAAGTATGTTTATATGTGTTATACAACATCAAGTTATTAGTGCTGGAATTAAAAATGTTCATTTTACTGAGTGGGTTACTCAGCAAGATGGAATCACGACCTGTACATCTGACTTGTTACTTTGTTGAAACATGGTTATCCGATGCCCAATTAATACTCAACCCAAACAAAACTAAACTACTCATCTTCCAACCCACCAAACATACTCAAAACAACTCTCACTTTAACATCACAGCAAAAGACAACACCACTATATACCCATCTGAACACACCAAATTGCTTTGAGTGGAAATAGACAATAAACTAAAATTTGACATTCACATATCCATGACCATAAAAAAAGTCCACAAAAACCTAGGAGCATTATACAGAAATAAACAATTTCTCACCAAAGCAGCAAAGATTTCAATAGCAAATTCCCACCTTATCTTCACCCTACTTTATGCCTCTCCAGTATATACCAACCTAAGGCAATGTGATCTAAACAAGCTAGATACCTGCTACAACAAAATCGCCAAATTCGCCACAGGGGCATCCTACCGTAGTCACCATGGTCTCTCACTTGCTGAACTGGGCTGGCTTGAACTCCCTCACCTCCTTCAGTTGTATCAACTCTCACTCACCCACAAACTAGTAAACCATCCACTAAATGTCCCATCCCTCCAGAATCTACTCCAAGCCTATCGCACCACCAGACCACTAAGATCCAGCAACAAAAATCACTTGCAGATCACTAAAGCCAATAACTCTACTGGTGAAGCACTATTCTCTTGCGTCATAGCCAAATTATGGAACTCACTCCCACCCACAATTACCTCCGTACCATCATGCACCAATTTCAAAACTTTATTAAAAGCGCACCTAAAAACATGCTGGCTATGCCCTTGCAACTCCCACTCTAATATCATCCACCCCATCCAACTACTATCTTTCTTTCCACTCCACTAACTACCTTGACTATAGCAAGCTCAGATGCTCATAAGCCTAGTACTTATTATACAGCAGGAACTTCTCATTGTTACATTTGTTAATGCCTGTTATGTACTTCACAGATAAAGATTCTAGTTGTCTACTGATGTACTATGTTCTTCATCTGTAAATATGTTGTAAGTAATTTTTATGTTAAATTGTTAATCGCTATGTAATCCAATGTAACTACTGTCTGTTTATTTTACTGTGGAGCTTTTCTCCCCAGGCCTCTGCTGAAAATGGACCCACGTCCAGTCGGACACTCCCGGTCAACAAATTTAAATAAATAATAAAATAAAATAAAATAATGGATTTTAACCATTTTTTTTTGTTTATTTGATTTCACTGCAGCTTGGATATGTGTGTTGCCTTAGATTTGTAAAGTAAACATAAAAATACTTTTCATTTTTTATGTTGTTGAATGCCATTAATACTCCATGACTTGATAGTCCACATCTAAGCAAGATATGATAAAGATAAAAAATCTGTATTATATGTGTAAGAAAAAAGTTATAAAATAACTTTCAGTCTGTTAATATGCACAAGTGATTTATAGAGGGAAAAAAACAATAATCAGAAAAAGGGAAGGAAAAGCTAGAAATGTGTTGGGATAAGTGATATTAATATTTCTAGGAAGTTTGGTACATTCATTGAGTAGAGGCACAAAACAGAGGGTCGATATCATATGAGCGAATTGCACAAATTGAGAACGCTGATAATATTGAACGTACAGGACCTCAAAGTGCTTTTTCTGAGATCGCGGTACAGTGAAGAATTGGATATTTGCCCTTTCCTCACTGTAGTGTGATCTCGGAGTTGGAATATATATTTAGTGTGGGGTTTGGGGGCACAGCCCCCCACAATAGGAAGTTCAAGGACCAGTACATTCGATATTATGAGCATTCGCAATTTGTGCAATTTGCTCATATGATATAGACCCCAAAATAGATCTCTTCCTATCAACCTCCTAGGCCTAACACTGTATTCTCCTATAAAGGAATAGTTGTCATAATGGGCTAAAAGTGGATGCATGGGACTAACTTGTGAGAATTTAAAATGAACCTAAGTATAAGTAATAATCAAAATACTTAAATCTCTGTTTTTATTCATTTGTTTCTTTAATGCATTAAGTGGATATTTAAAAGTTCTATTTTATAGATGTAATACTTTTAGGTTTTCCTTTTTTCCATATTATCCTTGATTTGTCATTCTTTCTTCACTTGTTAGAGAAGTATCATTTAAAATTCTACTATTCATTTAACATAGCCTTCTTTATTCATTCCTTACTTGTAGAGCTCACCTTGGCATAGTCTGATAGTTATGAAAGTTAGTCTGATAAATTTTTGCTTATCTATTAGACTAGGAATTTCAATAATTCTATATTTGTTATTGAGATTTTATAGGATCATTGTTATAATATTTTATATATTACCTTTATCCCTTTTTCTTTTAGTCCTGAATCAATAACCTTTAAATTCCTAAGTATAAAAAAAAATTATTTAAATGAATTATTTCTTTATGCGACTACTTATCAATATATCAAGCAGAGTGTTCTTGGGATTCAATAATAATTATTAGTAGAAATCTCAACAATCCGTATATATATTTATGGAATTAACTTTATTATCTTTAAATACTAATGGTCTAAATAATCCTATCAAAAGGTCAAATTTGATTAGATATCTAAATATTAATAAACTGCAAGTAGTCTTTCTTCAAGAAACCCATTTTAAAACAATTGAAAGGGATAATTGGAATCCTTGCATTTACTTGACCTTTACTCATTCCTCTTATAAAACCAAGACTAGGTGGCAATGATTCTTTGGGAGAAAAGTATTATCATTCCTCAAATAATTGATAAATATGGGGACCAAGATGGACTTCTCTTTCTTGTTATTCTAAAACTCAATAATATACTTTGGACATTGGTCAATCTCTATTGATTTCCAGGCATGGGGGGGGGGGGGTTGAGATTTCTAAAAACATCTAGAATTTATCACAAATACTTACACAGGTAATTTAATATTGGGAGGAGACTTTACTTGTATTCTAGATAATTCTGACACTACTAATAAGAGAATGCGAAGACTTACTGCCACAGTAAAATATCTTAAAATATGGATTGAGTCTTTTAACCTATTCAAAGTATTAAATATTAAAGACACAAGTTCCTTAAAGTTCTAACATCAACATCATATATTTGGTACTCAAACAAGAATAGATAGAATATTGATCTCTCATGATTTATACTCAAAAATCTCATATTTTACCATACTCCCTTGTCCTTTATCTGACCTTGATGGTCTTATCCTTAAGATTCAAACTGACTCTAAAAGGCTACATTTCATATCTAGAATTCCAGCCTATATAACAAAAATTATCTCAGACTTACAATTTTTTTCTCAAATCAAGTTATACTTCAGATGTTCATATAGTCATGGTTTGGGATGCATGAAAGGCTTACATTTATGGTAAAACTCTTTCATGGTTTAACAATAGAATTAAAGTCTGGGACTTGGAATTGCTAAATATTCAATCACAACTTTTAATTGCTAAATCTAATGTTTCTAAAAATACAACTGATGATAAAAACAGAATAAAATACTAAATAAGAAACATTTAGATATTTCATCTCATAAGACAGGCATGACATTAGAAAGACTAAAATTGAATTCCTATTCTTTTTCACCCAAACATATACATAACTTTTCAATGAGGGTGAAAATGCTTTCTAACTGTAATAATATTATTAAAATTTTATATGAAGGTACTAAAAAGCAACTGATATTGGAAATATTCTTGATGCTTTTAAACATCATTATATGGTCAAAATAATCTAATAATTTAGAAGTCAATTTTCAGAATTATGCCTAGATTCTTCTAGTATTAAAAAAATCTCAGAAAATTTTAAAATGACTCTTCAATCAAAAATCTCATATAGTGAAGTTATACATAAAATTAAGAACTCTAATGGATGGTATTATTGTAGAAATATATAAACTTGTTTCCCCATATATCACTTCATTTTTTCACAAAACTTTAATGGAAATAGAATCACTAGGTAATATTCCTCCTTCTTGGAAATATGTAGTTCTAACAGATCCATCTCTCTTTTAAATAATGATTATAAAATGTTCATGCCCATCTATGCTGATAGTTTTAAAAGTTCCTTTGTCTGTCATAACTAATGGTTATCAATCAAGATTTATTCATAAATAGACATACAGATGATGGTATTAAAGGAGTTTTAACTCTTATTGAATTCTAGAATAGAAAAATGAAGAAGCCCTAATAATTGGTTTAGACATTGAAAATGTTTCTGACTCTTTAAATTGGGTTTATTTATTTAAAGTTTTAGATTTTTTTGTTTTCCTTCTGCCTTTATCTCTATTTTAAATAATATTTATAAACATAACTTAGCCTATGTTAAACTAGGTCCTTTTACTTTGAAACCTATTCCTTTAACTAAAGGTACTAAACAATGTTGCCCTTGTTTCTCATCTATTTGCACTCACCATTGAAATGTTTGCTATATTAATAAGAAATAATCCTAAGATTAATGGTATTGATATATATTACCAATACTACTCTAAATGATGTTATTTGCTGATAATGTTTTGCTATCATTACCAAACTCAGAAGTAACTCTTTTAGAATTAGAATCTTTAATAGAAAAATTTTCAAGCAATTTCTGTTTTGTAATTTAATAATCTAAAATCTAAATACCTGTTACTAAAAAAGGAAAAAAAAACACAAATGTATAAACATCATATTACTACTCATGTACCAATACACTTGCCCAATGTTTCCTGGAATTCATTAATTCCAATGCCCTGGACCAGCTCATTCTTACTCCTACTAGAGGTAACAACATCTTTGACCTAGTCATTGGTAACGTGCGACCATTGATCTACACCAATACTCAACTCCTCCCTGGTTAGATCCAACCACAAACTAATCAACTGGGAATTCTACATCCCTCCCACCCCCCAACCCCCTGCAAAGGGAACCACCATGAAAAACTTCTCCAAAGACAACTTTGGGATACTAAAAACAGAGGTGGCTAACTTCATGGCACCCATGCACTTGGACAACAGCTGCATGACCGTGAAATCATACACTAATGCCCTGTACAAACATGTACACAAATGCATGGATCTTGCCATACCCAATAGAACCAAGACACTCTCCTCAAAAAAAAAAACAGAAGCCAATCTGGTGGTCTCCTGCCATAAACAAACTCTACAACAGAAGGAGGAAACTGATGCAAAATAAGGTGAAGTCCCAAGACTGGAAAAAAAACATTATCAGCCTCAACAAAAAGTTGAGATCCTTCATCAAATCCTCTACAGCTAGCTATGAAAACAGAATTGCAGCAGATAGTAAAGACAACCACAATGCCTTTTATAGTTATGTAAATAATCTCCACAGCAATACCCAGATCTGCTCAGAGCTGTTGCAGAATGGCACTTCCTATATAAAAGCCAAACAGATATTGCCAATATACTGGCAGACAGATTCAGTGCCAACTTTACCCCTCTCCTCCCCCCAAAGGACCAATCGCAATGCCAGTAGATTGCCAAGCACCCAGTATTACTGTTGCACAGGTTAAAACAGCACTGTCCAAGGCCAAGAATACAGCTTCTATGGGAGATGACAATATCCCTGGCTGTGTTCTACATGAACTACAGAGTGAACTGGCACCTTGTCTGTGTGCCCTGTTAAATCACAGCTTCACCTCAGGCTTTGTCCCTACCGAATGGCACACTGCTACAGTCATCGCTCTCCACAAAGGAGGAGCCACTACAGACCCTGGGAACTATCGCCCCATTAGCCTGACAAGTCTGATATGCAAAGCTATGGAATGCATCATCATGGACCTAATAAACAAGGATATAGGGAATCACCACACTCTGGAACCCACACAGTTTGGTTTTGTCAGGGATAGATCATGCTTACTCAAACTGGTCGACTTCTTTGAGCCAGTCACCAGAGCTGTGGATGAAGGTAATGTAGTTCATACAGCCTACCTTGATCTGGCCAAGGCCTTTGATACCATTCACAACTCAGGACTCATAGGAAAAACTCACTAAGCTAGGCATCAACCCCTATATCACTAGGTGGGTTGCAAACTGGCTCACAGATAGAACCCACAGTGTGAAAGTAGCTGACTCCAAGTGAGACTGCTGACCAGTCATGAGTGGAGTCCCTCAGGGTTCAGTCCTGGATCCTCTCCTGTTTGGTATCTACTTCACTGAAGTCCAGGTCAACATGAATGAACTCTGGCCGACAAGGTTCACAGACAATTGCAAGTTGGGAGCCATAATTATCTCCCCAAGTGATGTAACATTCTACAGAAAGGCCGATGACTGGTGTCAGAACCACGGCCTTAAGCTGAATGCCAAAAAAAATGTGTCATCATCCCCTTTGTGAAAAACCCAATTCCCATGAATTAGCACATCGATGGTAGTCCACTGAACACAGAAAGTGTTATAAGAGATCTGGGAACACAGGTTGACAGCAACCTCTATTTTGACCACCACATTGCCACTGTGGTCAGAAAGTCCTTCTATGTGGCCCATCTCATTACTAAGGGTTTTGCATCCAGGAAGAAAGAGGTCATTGTCTCACTCTACTCTTCCCTCATTAGGCTAATCATTGAGTACAATGCTCCATTTAGCATGCACCTCACTAGACACCTGCAACAACTGGAGAGGCCACAAAAGTACCTCACAAAGAGGATCCTAGGCCTTAAACACTTGACCTATATGGACAGACAAAAAACTCCAAATATTCTCTGTCTCATATCGCCTACTTAGAAGCAATCTCTGCTTGACTTATAAAGCCATGTCTGACCCAGCTCTGTTAGAAATGCTACATCTAAAGAAATCGCAATCCCTCCACACTACATGCTCCAGAGACCTCAACCTCATTACCACAATCAATAGAACAAGCTGGAGGGACATGTTCATAACCCAGTGACTGCCCATGCTATGGAATAGACTTCCCATACATGTCAAGTAGAGCACCTCACTGGCCCTGTTCAAGAAAAATCTTGATGAGTGGATGGGAAATAGAAAATTCACCCCGGGGATCATTCCAGTGGCTCTACTCGACAGAGGGACTGGGAACTAAGGTCAGGTGGCACAATGCCAGGTTAATCCTATGGGCTAGGCTTGCAAAGGCTCCAGGGCCATTAGACTAGCACACACCTATGAACCTACTGGAGAACAAGTAGATTCTCTTGATTATTTGGGTATTGTTTTATGCTACACCATAGATAAATCAGTAAATGCCAATTATAATAATATCATAAATATAATAAAAAGTTACACAGATAAATGGAATAAAATATTTATCTCCTTTCTTAGATAGGTTACAGCTAATAAAAATGATTGTTCTCCCCAAAATATTATATATAACTCAAACATTTTTATCTTCCTTGAAATTCACTTAATCAGGGGCATAAATAAGCTATTGTTAAAATAGAAATATCATTGCTTTTGTACATCATATTAGACAATGGGATAAGGGCGGGATAAATTTTCCACATATTGAAACTTATATTAAAGCCTCAATATTTAAAGTCATTTTGAATTGGGTAGATCCAAATTTTGCCTGCAACTGGAAATCCTTACATTTAACCATTTTACTTAATGAAAATAACTTCTTAACCAACCTTTCCTTAAAAGAAATCTAACATTTTTTTATTTTTTTCTTTGTTACATCACCCACTACAATACATCTAAAGCTACTAAATTTAATTCTATGAATTATATTTTTAACAATTTTAGAAAGTTTATTAATGCCAATGTTGAATTTAAAATCCGGTTTGAACTTTTAATATCCTTTAGTATTATGAAAAAATGTTGATAAGATGCACAGAAATATATTTACTTCTTGGGAAGCAAAAAAAACATTTGTTGGCAGCAATGTATTAAAGAAAATAAAGTTTCAGATATTCGAGATCTTATGAAAGACTTAACTTGTCATCTCAAGACAGGCTCCTTTTACAAAGCATAATAAATTACTTTCAGGATATTTGCACTATACTTAGTAACTCCTCCTTTAAAGATAAACCTAAATTAATAACTTATTTATATGAGATTCTATGTAATAAATCCAATATAAAAAACATTATTTCTAAATTAAATAAAATGTTAATAAATTATAAATCAAAACTACAACAAAAATGTTGGCAACATATTACAATGGGACATATTTCTGATATATCTCAAGAATGCAAATCTAACATTTTGTCATCTGTTAAATTCATGTCATGGTCACAATATTGGAGTACATACACTCACAGAGTTTTAGACTGGGCTTTTCTAACCCCAAATACGTTAGGTAAATCTAGTAAATCTAAGAATCTCTCTGGCTGTAGGTATTTACATAGCTGTAAAGCAGAATGGTTTCATTTTTTTTATGACTGCTATAAGTTAAAGCAATTTTGGAGTGACACAGATGACTTCTTAAAAGCTTTGTTTACTGATTCATTCTTATTAACAAAAGCCTTAGTTTTATTCAATGTCATTGATGGTCTTCTCTGAATAAAGGTAATCTGTTTCTTCTATTGTCAATACTTGCAATTGCTAGGAAATGCATTACTAGAAATAGAATTCTACTGTTTCACCACTCTTTGAAGACTTCTTATCCTTACTGAAAGAGTCAGCATTAAGGGAAACTAAAGTCAAAGAATGCAGAATTTATCCCAGACTTCTTGTTAAAAATCCTTGGAAGAAAGTTATAACTCTTATCAATACTCTACAAATGGACTTTAACTCTCTTTAATGAAATTTGAAATGTAGTTATTTTATTTGCTTATTCATTTAGGAATGAGTTTATTTCTATGTTCAATTTCCTTTCATTATTTTTAGGCTATTGTACATATTGCATATAGTTAATGTTATTTGATTTGGTTATCAGTTTATATTTAAGAATTTATTTCATTATTTGTTACTTGAAAAATAAAAATTATTTGAGTAAAGATTATCCTAAGTAATCCCAATATAATATAGTAACTGGTAATTAAACTAAACAGCATTGATAATCTACTATACAATAGTACAGCTCCAAAAAATTATCAAGTTTTATTGCACATGCACTACAAGCTATTGAAAAAAAAGACACATTACATTAGTCTTGAGAACACAGTAAAAAGGTAGTTGGCATGGTTCAGTTGTGTATAGGAGTGCAACTAGCAATTATAACTGCATTTAGTGTAAAGATAGGAAATGATAGGAATGAAGAAAGTGGGTCTATATTAGAACATCGAAGTGTTAAAACATCAACTATTCTAATATCGACCCCTATTAAGTGAACGCTTGAAATAGCGAAGCTGCAGAACACCAAATATTTTCCTAGGGAAAGTATTTGGTGGGCCATTTCTGTGGCTTCGCTATTTCCTAGCCTGTGGTGCAAAGGTGACAGACCGGGTTAAGGTAAGTGTGTGAACGGACCGAGGTAAGGTGAGTGTGTGATAGTTAGGGACCTTAGGGATAGGGAGTGGGTAAGGTGAGTGTGCGATAGTTAGGGACCTTAGGGTTAGGGAGCAGGTAAGGTGAGTGTGCGATAGTTAGAGACCTTAGGGTTAGGGAGCATGTAAGGTAAGTGTGCATTATTTAGGGACCTTAGGGTTAGGGAGTGTGTAAGGTGAGTGTGCATTAGTTAGGGACCTTAGGGTTAGGGAGCGGGTAAGGTGAGTGTGTGTTAGTTAGGGACCTTAGTGTTAGGGTTGGGTTAAGGTAAGTGGATAGCTAGTAGTGTATGTATGGTTAAGTGTAGGGTTCTGTGAAGTGTGTATGTGTGGATTATGTATTTCGGTGTGCTTGTGCTGTCTGTGTGTGTATTCTCGGAACAGCAAATTTTTTCCTAGGGGAAAAAATTTGCTGTTCTGAGCGTTCAAGTATATCACATTTCGAGATTCCAAGGTCGAGCTTATGGTGTTCGATATTTTGGAATTTCAATAATGTAATGTAGACATGGAGAAAGCCTGTAATAGATTACAAAACTTTCCAAGACTGTGCTGCTACAAATTGAACTATCTTTTATAAAGCACATTATGATAAGTATGCTTTGAACTGAAAAAAGAAAAAACACGTTTTAATTTGTAGTTTAATGAAACATAAAACAGTCATTATTCAGAAAGAGAATGCTATTTCCCTTACTTTTGGCTAAATAAACTATCCAAGTACAGCAAAATGAAACAATCCTTGACACCATTAATACGATTGTGGTAAGTTTTAAATAAAGAAGGAACAGGAACAACACACTGAAGGGTTATACAAAACATCAAGTCTGTGAGAGTCATGGATCTAAATGAAATAAGATGTCAATAAGTCAGATGTTATCTTGTTGCATTTCAGATAGCAATGAAGGAAATCCTGAGGAGTAAGTGTAACTATGGATTTCAGTTAACTTGTTTACTAAATTTTGTATACTAAGGGAAAAAAATGGCAGTGGTATGTGTGGAAAAAAGTAATATCTGGGTTTGAGACATATTTGGACAAACATAGTTGCAGGCCTATTTGATATACACACATTCATGTAAATAACCTTTAGACAACAATAAACTGTCTAAACAGACACTCAAATGAAAAAGTGCATTATAGATCAGTCAGGCTTAAGTTAACTATTTCTTTAAAGATGAGTTTGGCATCAGCAAGGATGAAAAAATGTGTTTTTTAGTTAGATCTGTAAAGGACAAGGTGACTGGATAGTCCATCCAAAATGTTATATTTTTGTTAATATAGCGCAGAATGGTACAAACCTGTGTCTGCCTTGCTTAATTTGTAATGGTGAGTCTTGACTGATCCTTAATATGTAGCTTTGCTTGACAAAATCTTATTTTTTTCTTGTTGTAGATAGTATTTTAAATACATCTTGGTCATTTAAGTTTTTAAGGTAGATTTATAGAGGTTGTTCCTTTAATTACTGCTCTGTGGGATCTTTTTGCTGGCAGAAGGCTCAATATTCAGAAGATGAAGATTTTATACAAATTATTTACCAAATTATGCTGTTTAATGGTTTCTGGAAGACTTTCAATTATTAGCTTTTTATGTCTGCCTCATGCCTCCAGATCTAGCAGTTTATCATTTAGAATTGCAATATCCTTGTTATGTTTTTTAAAATAGTATGATCAATGTAAGATATTTTGTCTTGACATAGAGATATCCTTGACTTAGAAGTTTCCTCTCTTTTAGATATGTCCTGTAAGGTGTTATCTACACCAGGATTTGGACTTAAAAATTCTGTATGGCTTGTTGAAGAGATAAAAGAGTGGATTTTAAATCATCCAGCACAAAGTTTGTTCAGGTTTAGATTTAGATGATATGTTTCTTTTATCCTCCTTACTTCTGAGTCATTTGAAAGTAGTGTGTTTTTCAGGGGATAGTAGAGCCAAGAATTTAGTTTTAGAGATTTGTAGATTGGGTTCCTATTAGATGACCAAAGACGCATTCTTTCGAATGCGTCTTGGTCAAACTTGAAAAGACGAAAAGGCAAAATGACGAAGTGACATATAAGCAAATTCTTTCCCTGGGAAAGAAATCGCTTGGTCGAGTATGTTACTTTGCTGTTTTTGTCACTGTAGTGTGATCTCGGAGTTGGTATATTTAAGTAGGGGGTGTGGGGGGCATAGCCCCCATGTCGGGGGTGTGTGGGGGTGAAGCCCCCCACTTTATGTTATGTTTTAAGTGTTTTTCTTTTTTTTTGGAACAGCATTTTTTTCCCCTTGGAAAAAAATTGCTATTCTAAGTGTTTGAGTTTGTAAGCTTACGCTTACATGGGGTTGATATATCATCATTTGCTTTTCTAAGCGTTCAATGATGTAATATAGACCCTGTAGATCCATTGAGTTTGTTTCTTCAGCCATTCCTGTAAAATTATCTGCCAACTATGTGATGATCTGTATATTAGTGAAGAAGGCCATCAGTTTTCCACATTAGCTTTGCAAATGAGAGTGCCTTGCTAAATTAGGTCACACCATGTGCTTATATGATATTGCAAAACTCCCACATTTAAGCGAATATGGAAGGCAACAAGCTTACAGTGAGCAATAATTGAAGCACTTGGTGGAAAAAGAAAGGAATACTTCTTGTAATATAAAGTTATATGAAATAATTACTTGTATGTCTTGAGCGTTTTGTGCCAGGGCTAATTATATTAGTCAAGCTGGGTTTAGAGGAGCCATGGTATAGGGCTGTCTACACTGAGGCAGCCATAATCCCTCCTTCATATGTGTGAATTTATGACTTTATTCCACAAATAAAGTCCTTTATTTACATGGATTTTACCAATGCAATTATCTTTTCTTTCTCTATACATAGTAAAACTGTTTTGTTCTTTCTGTAAGTATGTTGTTAGCTAGTGTATATTTTACATGTATTACTATGCTACACATTACTATTGTCATAAGATGTTACTTCAACTATATAATATGCCATTGTAAATACGTATTTATTTCATGCTGTAATTTATCTTTGAAACACACTGCCTCTAGTCGAGTTGAGGATGAAAAGGGTTTCCAAATAGGGTCATAGGTTTATGGGCTGTTACTAGTCTAATGATCACTAGGGCCCTTGCAAGCCTAGGCACGCACCACAAACCATTTGAGTTATGAAGATCATGACTATCTATTTTGAGGGTGCATGTTAGTAGAGAGGTTATGAAGGATTTGTATGGGGGTAGTGAGTTAGGATAATACCTTTCTTATTGATGACCTCTGTCCATAAGGGACTTTTTAGTTCCCTTACCCAGTTAACACATTCCAAATAAAATATAAAATAAGTAAATAAAAGAGAAGTACACTGAATGAGAAAAATCCTTGGTCAACATCCAGTTAAAAATGCCCTTTGTGAACAATATGATGTGGCACTGGGAGCGGCATTTTCTTCACCCTTCATGAGCATAGGTCAGAGTAAGTCTGGGGGTGAGGTGGAGAAAAGGAGTGCCCAGTAGGTCCATTGGAAGAAGACAAGCCCTGAGCACAGCCAATGGTTAGCTGTAAGGTAGCAAAAATACTGCAAAAAAAAAAAAAGAATAAGTCTGTATAACTGATTCCAGATATGATAGTATTTTAATGAAATATATAGTTAAATACAGAGAAGTAAGGTAACACATGGGGATCATCCTGATTCATTTACATTGAAGAATTATAACAAAACAACAGTCCTGCACATAATGACTTAATAAACAACATATTCCCTAGGATCACAATTACCACACAGATTAGACTTTCAAACTATGAGTGAACAGAAGAGAAATGTTAGATATGAGGAAAGGTTACTACAGTATAGATGGCATAGAGAGATAAAGCCCTGAATAAGATCCAGGTGATCCAGGTTTGATTAGTGACTTGGATACCTAATGGTGTGGCAGAGGAAGATAGGCTTGCCTATGCTAAGTGGAGAGAACATGTTGGGGTGGAGTCATTGATGAGTCCTGGTGGAGAATAGTGTTCAAAGGGATTACAAGGCTGTGTATACAGAAGAACAGAGGAGCAAGACCACTCAGGAACCATTTAGCACACAAACAAAGCCATTTCTCAAAGTCCACCTAGGATACCATGCAAAATGACATCAGCACTTGGGGTGGAGAAGCAGAGCTAGAGAAAAATCACTGGCAAGCATTGAGGAATGATAGTGTAGGCAGCTTCTGTTCCATCCCTACTAACATGTCCCAGTCTTAGTTCTTACCCAATGACAGCTCTATCTGGGAGTAGTAACAGATGAAGAGATATGGCCTCCATCTCAGTGGTCCCCACCCTCCCAGCAGGCCACATCTGAAGGGAGCACTAGATGTAGAGGAGAAAATATAGAGGTGGTTGTGGAGCAAGCTGATAGTCAGCTGCTTCCAGGGACCACAAAAAAATATAAGGAAGGGTTATATTTATTCTGTGCTCCTGCATGATGTCAGATTTTGATTAGTGATTCACAAATGGGGAGGTCAAATGTGTGGGCTGAATCCTGTCACCATAGCCCAACTATCTTTCTTTGTGTGATTGGTGTGAAATTTTCCACCTCAGCAGCACTTCTTGATGCAGATAAGGGGTTACCCTTTGGGAACAAAAGAAACTCACCATGGGAAAAATGATACAGTGTTAAAGAGTTGCTTACTATATATGAAACCATGTATCTGACCCGTAATGCAGGTACTGCTTGTCACTTTGGTGTCTGGAAAATGGACCATAAGAATGGAACTAAATGGCCATTATGTAAGGATAATTGCAATCTACCAGAATGTATCACACTACAGCCCATGTAAAAGAAGTGATGTTGAAGACTTCTTTCTTGGAAATGCACCCCCCGATGAGTAATGATTTCAGAAATCAGTAGGACAGAGGAAATAAAATATAAGCAGTGCCTATGTATAACTAATGATCAGAGGGGGTGGGAACAAAAATTAGATAAAAAGTATGCAACTAAAGAAAACACTCTCAGAACATGGTACATACAAATCACAGTCACTGCTGAACATGTAAAAAACAGACCATGCATAAGTCTCAAACAAATCTGTTGTATCTTCCCTTCATAGAAATGGCACAGCAAGTTAATCAACACTTGATGTTAACTACTGGTTCTATATCAGAGGTAATGATTCTTCTATAGAAATGGGTGGGAGCAGCTACCACAAGTGGAATAGTTTAAATAAATGTAGGTCTTGTTCCTGGGTGTTAAGTGAAGGAAATTAGAGACTGACTAGTGGGTGATGGTGCAGCTGTGCCAGTACTACTGGCATTGTTATGGACTGTAGTGGTGAATTTGGAGCCACATTATTGGATGAAACTTTCAGTTTACAACTCACTTTTCCCTCATACCCACTAATGGTCATGAAGTTTGATTGTGACTAAAAGGTTAAGATCATGAATAGAAGAGGCAGAAATTAAGTTCCTTTAAATTGATGTTTGGAAGCTAGGGAACAGTTATTCTTTAGACAGTCAGGAAATACAGTGCAATGAGCTAAGTATTTTTTTGCATGTGCTTGAATCTGTCCAACTGTGCTATTTTTATTTCTTCTGTGATTGAAACTATGGTGTTTATTGTACTTATATATTTAGTTTTCTCATGTTTTTTTCTATTTTATTATTTATTATTAAGTATTTTTATACCTTTCGTTGTGGCTGGTCTTTTAGAGAATACTTTTAACATCTTGAGAGTACTCATGCTTAATTTTAGCAATGCCTTGGCCACTCAGAAAAGCCTTGCTGCATTGATTACACTCTACTATTTATATTAGTATTGATTTTACTCAGTATAATTGGATACCCTTGTAAGAGCCTGAGTGGCTGACTGGTGGTAGCGTAGTTACCCTACAGTCTGGGCAGAAGAGGTACAGCTAGTAAATCTGTACCAGCCTTTCCCAGGAGTGTGTGTGTATGAAAATCATATACCCAGGTGTGGGTGTGTCAGCTACTTGGAACTGGTACACAGTGCATCAAAGTGAGTCTTGGTTGGCATCTGGAGAGACAGAGACTTCAGTCCGAGGTCTGGACTGTGTTCCCTGTGTGCTCTGGGGAGAAACTCTGCTTGATACAGAGAGCTGCATCTGAAAATACTGTGCAAATCCATTCTTGCTTTTAGTGACCGTCTCTTCTCTCACCAATGTTAGTGGTGAGGATTGAGGGTCCTTGATTACTGGCTCAAGGTAGAGAGGCCATCATATCCCATTTGTAGCCTAGTCAATGATCCCACCAGTTTACCAAGACATGAATTAATTCTAAGCTCTGACCTAGTTTCAACTCCTTTCCATAAAGTTAGAAAGGCCTGATGTACTTGTGATTTCTCATCCTGAAGCTACCCTGTTTTACCTCTAAAGGGAGTCAATTTCATAAAAATGGTTTTCTCTGCAAAAGATATCTATCCTTCCAACAGGTCCTATGCATGTTTCAGTGGATGTTCAGGTCTCCTGAGTGGAAATTTATGGTGATAATAATTTAAGGGATGTGTAGGAGGTTACATAGGAATGCATCTTTTGAACCTCTGCAGGCATGGCAGTGATCTCCTTTCAACAGCTAGTAGGAAATGGAAAAGAGTAAGAGCACATTCAGGCAACCAAGTTAACTCAAGAATGACATTCCTCTGAGTTTTTGTAAGGAAATGTTGTTTCTTGAGCTGGGTCATATCTCAAGCCAGGTACATACTGGTGTTGGTATTATATTCTATTATTATGTGGAAGGAGTAGTGAGGGGTAATGACATTTTGCTTTAGAAGATATGCTCCTGGTGATTAGTCTGGCTATATATATATATATATATATATATATATATATATATATTTATATATGGATTTCCTAACAAACAGTAGTCACATGATGGTCAAAGAATAGTTCTTTGTTGGAAGCTGCCCAAATCCCAAATGACCAGTCAGTTTTTAGGGGATTTGTCTCATATTTAAAATTTGCAAGAGTGCTTAGGTTTACCAAAGGGCACAGTGCTGTATTTTTTGGCATTTAGCCTGAGATTGTTTTCCTGGCACCACTTGCTATCACGAGTTAGCCCTTCTTGGAAAATACATAGGTCATCTGGTGTATTTATAGCAGCTCTGCATTTTCAGTCATTGGTAAACTCCATCAGCCACAGATAAATTTGTGGAGAACACCACTGGAGGCTACTCTTATATTTGAGGGTGTGTGCCTACAACACTTACAGACTGGGTTAGTAACTTGGTAAAAAAAAATTCAATAGGTTCAACTGGCAGAATCTGCTTTTACAAACCCAAATCATTCAGCCTGGTATGACTGTGATTCTCACAAGGATAGACAGTTCAGAAAACAGATGAAAGATAGAACAAGGTGGGTGTGGATAGCTTTTGTAAATATGTGACAAGCTGACAGATATCTTATTTTGAGGGGGTCCAGAATTCAAAAGTGAAATTAATGAAAGCCCATTTTATTGCACAATAAAAACATTTTGACATGTTTTCTTCCTTATTTTTTCTCCCCAGGTGTCAAATTTGACAACTGTCTCTGTGCCCACCATGCACACTGGGTCTGCCAGCTACTCAAATTCCCTTCGACTAATGCAGATTTTACAGCCAGAGCCAGCTTGTACCTAAGGTTAAGAGCATCTTGGGATGGGGTTGTGCTGTCCAAATATCTATCAAGTGTTTTTTATTGTTTATGACTTACCGTATTTCTCCCTGACATGTGTGCCTAACAGTTGACAATAAGACATACAGTGGAAGATTGTGCCACACCATTCTACACTGCTGCATAGAGCTAATGTTGGCAAGCTGCACCACCCCCTTAACTAAAGCACATCACAAATGGCTTCCTGGCCACTATCATGAACTCCTACCATTCAGCATGCCCATGCACATCACCTTACAAACAGAATGGGTGTCCCTATCCTCCCTACTGCTCCATCAGTCACTTGAGCCGCTAACTGAACCTAGGGTGAATGGGCTGTAGTCAGGTCTTTATCCCTCAACACCACTGGAGTGGCAGATCAAGGCATGTTTAAGTTATTAATCTAAGCTGGCTGGAGGTAGTTCATGAAGAAAGTTTGTGGGCTAAAGAGGAAAAGAAGTTTTTGATAAGTAACTCAATGTGACATAGAGAAATAAATATGCTGTTTCTGTTACTGGGAAATAGCTGGATTACTTTGTAAGATGATACTACTGTAGTGTGCTGTCTGGTTAAGCAATGAAATTATTTTTTTTTAAGTCTAGGTGAGTTCTTACATTTGGATGACAGTAGTATTATTTTTTGGGTAGTTAATTAATTGAACAAGTTAGCAGACTGGTACTTGATCCTTTTCATTAATTCCCCGGGCTATATGTAAAAGCGATATGTAAAATATGAGACATCAAAATACAATATGTTACAATACAGCAAAAAATCAAAATTAAATAAAACATTTGAAAGAGAGAAGTACAAAATACATATAGCATTGCAATAAACACAATGATAATGGCAGAGCTTATAGTTTCAAGACAGGTTTCAAGAATGTATGTGAAAATGTGCACAAATTAACATTAGAAAAACAAATTAAAAGCTTGGTAAAAGATGCTTCAGGCCTTTGATCCATGCTGTTAAATATGAAATTCCGGAACTACAACCCTGAGTGTTTAACTTTCAACTTCTGATAATATAAACATTTACTTATTTTATTTTAATGGTTTGTCTTTTTTTTTTTTCAGTTATCCACAAATATTTCTTACACATGAGATGTACCCAGTAGTATAGCTAGGGTGGGATGAGGGGGGTAGCTGACCCGGGTGCAAAGAGTTAGAGGATGCGATAGGCTGATCCTGATTGCTCTTGCAGTGCGTCCTGCATCCTGGCATTTCAAAATAAATTCCAGTGTTGTATTTTTGGTCAAATCTGAAAACTGTAGCATTCTGTGTATGGTATAAACTGTGACTACAAATATTGCAAACAGTTTGCTATAGTTTAAAAGATGAAGAAAATGATGAAAAAACTGCAAAGGTCTGGCTCCAGTTCAACAATTCAAAAGCATCCAACAAAATATATCCAAATTAACAACTGTTCTTTAGACTTCAAAGAATGAATCAGAGCTCTGGGATCCAGTAGAACACAGCCTTAATGGTACACAAGTGCTTTCACAAGGTTGCTTCTTCAGGTGTATAACATTCATTAAAAGACACACCTTATATAATCCTAAAATCAATCATATGACTCTAATACACAAAATTTAAAGGCATACACACACAATACTAAGCAGCATGGGTACCATTAAAGCTGTGTTCTACTGGATCCCAGAGCTCTGATTCATTCTTTGAAGTCTAAAAAACAGTTGTTAATTTGGATATATTTTGTTGGATGCTTTTGAATTGTTGAACTGGAGCTAGACCTTTGCAGTTTTTTCATCATTTTTATCATTTGTGGACTTTTCGTGTTCTTCTGCAAAGGTGCCTTACATATATTGGGTTGTTTTTTACATATAGTTTAAAAGACGAAAAGAAAGAAAATTTGCTTCCCTTTTAGAAGTAGTGGTTTCTTTTTGTTTGTGGGAACAGTCAACAAATTGGGAGATGACACAGGTGTAATAATAGCCAGTTAGACCTCTGGATGCACCTCTGTGCAAAGTTAACTACAATTACCTAACAAACAAATGAAAAAGGAAATAGTAAGTAGAAGAATATTCTTAAGTACTTCACTCCATTTTTTTAACAACTACAAC